>NC_047655.1:1757270-1853457 GCF_902201215.1 Prunus dulcis | reverse complement strand
CTATGAAGTCATTGATATTTTTTCTTCCACATAAACCTTGAAAAAATTCATTTTGAATAACAAAAATTTAAAATGACCATCCAAAACCAAATTGTTTTGATGAGTCATAAAAACACTTCTAGTTTTATGGTTTAGAGTTTAGAGTCTAGGGTTTAGAGATTAGGGTTGTTATTTATGGGGGTTTATTTTTAAAGTAAAATTTTTGGGTAGTCTAGGGTATATGTTAGACTTTAAAACCATAAAACCTTTTATAAACTTAATTTTTTAAATTTTATAATTTAGTTTTAAGGGTTTAGGATATTAATTTTTAACGACGGTGTTTGGGTCGTGGAATACATATTTTACGTCGCTCATTAGAATATCCGACATGGTTTCTACTTTAAACGACGTCATTTTAATATGTTAGTCGTCTATTATAATTTACAACGCCTTCAATTTATTAACACCGACGTGGTTTGTTGTTGTGATAAAAATATTTTATTATTTTTATATCAAAATATTCAAAATAAATTAAAAATAAATCAGAAAAATGAAAAGTCAACTCCTATGAAGTCATTGATATATTTTCTTCCACATAAACCTTGAAAAAATTCATTTTGAATAACAAAAATTTAAAATGACCATCCAAAACCAAATTGTTTTGATGAGTCATAAAAAACACTTCTAGTTTTATGGTTTAGGGTTTAGAGTCTAGGGTTTAGAGATTAGGGTTGTTATTTATTGGGGTTTATTTTTAAAGTAAAATTTTTGGGTAGTCTAGGGTATATGTTAGGTTGTAAAACCATAAAACCTTTTATAAACTTAATTTTTTAAATTGTATAATTTAGTTTTGTGGGTTTAGAGTATTAATTTTTGACGACGATGGTTGGGTCGTGGAATACGTATTTTACGTCGGGAAGTAAAATATACGACATGGTTTATGCTTTAAACGACGTCATTTTAATATGTAAGTCGGTTTATATAATTTACAACGTCATTAATTTCTTAACTCCGACGTGGTTTTTCAGTCGTCGTTATATAAAAATATTCAAAATAAATTTAAAATTAATCCGAAAAAATGAAGCTTCAAAATGAACGGCCTTACGTTCTTAATCCGAAAAATGAAGTTTCCGTCGTGGAATATTAAATTTACGTCGGTCCTTGTAGAACTTTCGCCTTGGTTTTTTTTTCGACGTTTAAAAACGCGCGCGCTATAAAAATTTTCGCGCGACCTAAATTTTTTAGATTTGGCTCTTATTCTTATACTTCGAACCCTGAAAACTAAAATTTTCAGATTTCGCGCGACATAACATTTCGCTCTCTCACTTCTGCTCTAATAAAAAGTTGCACTCTCCAGGCTCCGTCGAATCTGTGAGCTCGTCCAACCTGTAAGTACAAACCCTAACTTCCCTTTGTAAATTCATTGAATGATATTAGGTTGTATGCTTTGCGATCAGTTAATAATGTGCTTATAGGTATGGGTTCATGGATTTTCTGTTTAATGGGTTCATGGATTACATTATCTGTTATGTTGAATTTGGAATGGATTTAATTTTGTTGGATCTTTTAATCACCCTATGTTATGTTAAATTGGGAATGGATTTATTGTTTTCATGCTTGGTTTCATGTATATGTTGGTTTCTTTCTTGGTTTCATGTATATGTTGGTTTCTTGCTTGGTTTCATATATATATGTTGTGTTCTTAATGGGTTTTGTGTTCTTGAATATAAACTGAGACACGACGAATTTTAAGGCATATGACGACGATTACACGACGGTTTTTTTAAACTACCGTCGTTGTATTACTTATACACGACGGTTTTTCATAAACCGTCGTTTGTATTACTTATAATAGACGACGTCTGTTGAAAATCCGTCGCCTATATATGCCAAATACGTCTGTTTTTGTTTAAAACCCGTCGTCTCTGTTGTGTATTACTTGTTATTAGATCTTTGTATAATCTGCTATAGTGATGGTCATTGCCTGTATTTTCACTTTATTATAGATAATAGGTTATAGTGTCGGAGATGGATAAGTCATGGATGCACTCGGATAGAAGATCTAAGGCATATGAATTTGGGGTGGAAGCATTTTTGAACTTTGCTGTAGAAAATCTTCTCGTCCCGAAGATATATGAAAGATATATGAAAGTGCTGAAGGGGTATGTTCAGAATCATACTCGTCCCGAAGGTTGCGTTGCTGAGCGGTATATAGCTGAAGAAGCGGTAGAGTTTTGTACTCAGCATTTATCTGATGTTAGTACAGTTGGAGTGCCTTCAAGCCAAAACATGGGAGTTTCAAAGCCATTATCAGGTTGCACAGTGAGCGCACAGGACCTGTTGAATCAAGCACATCTATATGTCTTGGAGAATACGGAGGAAGTCCTACCTTATATTGAGTACGTATGAGTTTTATTCTTTAAGTTTCCATTTTAAATTATTTCTTATGTTTATCTTATATATTTGGGACCGTGATGCTTGAATTTTTCGTGTCATGTAGGCAACATATGATCCACATCAAGACTGCTTATCCAAAATTTAGAAAGAGAAAAAAGTGGCTGCAGGATAAGCACAATAGCACTTTCATTCAATGGCTACGCTTCAAGGTATATGTTGTTGAATAACATATTTCTTTTTTAATTTTCTTCTTATTTCTATGTTAGATTGAATTAAGATTTGATTAATTTGCAGGTTCAAAGTGAACTTGAGGAAGACAATCATGGCGTATCAGAAAATTTAAGGTGGCTAGCAGCTGGTCCAAACATGGCAGTGCCATTATATAGGAGCCATCTTATTAAAGGTATTAAATTCAATATCAAGGCACAAGATGATGTGCGGACAACTCAAAATAGTGGAGTTTATTTACTTGCACAAACCATGCAAGCTGCTAGTGCCAAGGATAAAAACCCAATTCTCTCAAATATGGGTTTCTATGGTGTCATTCAAGAAATTTGGGACCTTTACTACCAAAAGTTTACAATCCCAGTCTTTAGGTGTGATTGGATAGATAGTTCTGGTCTTGTAGTCGACGAACTTGGATTTACCCTTTTAGATTTGAGTAAAATTGGACATAGGAATGACCAATTTGTTTTGGCTTCTCAAGTCAAACAAATATTTTTTTTTGACGACCCGATGCATCGTGGTTGGTCGGTAGTTTTATCAATGCCTAATAGAGAATATAATGATGTTATTGGTGATGAAGTCTTAGGTGATGTGATAATTGAGTGTGAGCCATTGACTAGAGGGATGCCAAATGTTGACACATTTGATGAACTGGTGGGTGAGTTAGGTGGTCAAAATATTCGAGATGGGTGTGAAGATATATATATATGGATTGAATGATGCTTATGTAATTGGCAGTGTATGACATTCATTTTATAATATATTGTAATGTGATTTCTTCACTTTCATTATACAGGTTTGGGCCACAAAACAATCAGTGCAAAAAATACTGGATCCAGATTACATCATTAGATTCCGCATAAAAAACCTCTGTTCAAATAAAACACGACGTTATGTTTGACCATTTATTCAACATATTTACCGACGTCTTAAAGCAACGTAACAATGAAGAACCACGACACTATTGTGAAGCAATTATTCAGGATATCACGTCGGGGAAGGATTAAGAACCGCCATGTAATCCAAAATAACACGACTCCAATCCCATAATACCGACGTCTACATTAATAAGTACGTCGTGAGTAATGAATACATATAAATACAACGTCGACTATATAAATTACACCGACGTTGTTTCGCATTTCAACGTCAACTACATAAATGCATACGTCGTAAATAATGACACTGACAACTATATCCACGTCATCTTTTTTAGAAAAATCGAAGTGGAAAACTTATTTCACGGCGGTCTTTTGTAAATAAGAGACGTAGTATTTTTCATTAACGTCGTCTTCTCATGTATTTAAAGATGTCATATTTTTTATTGTCGTGAAAATTATATTTAACGGCGTATTGTTTTAGTTATCGTCGTTGTATGTCTATATTGCGGCCTTGTTCTTCTAATATGTGTCATATTTTTCCTTTTTAATGACGGTGATTTGTTTTTGTTGGTCGTCTATTCTCATCCTCGACTATTTTTTAAAACTTATGAAGACTAAACACGTCTGTTTTTATTTTCTTTCGACGTTGTTTTATTTAACAACGTCTAATATTTATCGTCGTTGTTTGTTTCTGAAAATAGGACGTAAAAATTTTGTAATACGACTCTCATATATTCGTAACCGACGTTGTTTGTGATTTCAACGTCTAGTCTATAAATACATACGTCGTAAATAATGACACTGACAACTATTTCCACGTCATCTTTTATAGAAAAGTCGAAGTGGAAAATGTATTATCCGACGGCTGTTTTTATATGGTCGACGTAGTAGGAATCAATAACGTCGTCTTCTAATGTTCTTAAAGACGTCATTTTTTTTTTGTCGTGAAAATTATATTTAACGGCGTCTTCTTTTAAGTTTCGTCGTTGTATGTCTATCTTGCGGCCTTGTTCTGTTAATATGTGTCATATTTTTCCTTTTTAACGACGGTTTTTTTAGATAGTTGGTCGTCTATTCTCATCCCGACTTCTTTTTTCGTTCTTTTTGCAGTACAAAGACGTCGTTTTGTGTTTGTTGATGACGTTGTATATTTTAACAACGACGATGATTTAGCGTCGTGGTTTATGATGGAAAAGATGACGGTGGATTCCACGACCACTGAAAATCTTAATACACGACGGTGATTTACCGTCGTCTTTTTGCTTTTTTGTAGTAGTGCTAACTAAATACTGTGTGACAACCTAGGAGAAGTAACCGGCATATAGTTGACTTTCAATACTCCCCCTCAAGCTGGATCAAGAGGATTGATTGATCCAAGCTTGGAAAGGAGCCGTTGGAACTAAGTTGTAGGTAAGGCTTTGGTAAATATATCAGCAAGTTGATCATAACTTCGAGTGTACTGTGTTTGAATCACTTTGGATTGAACTTGAGTGCGAATATAATGGCAGTCGACTTCGATATGCTTAGTCCTTTCATGAAAGACTGGATTAGAGGAGATGTGGAGCACTGCTTGATTGTCACAGAAGAGAAACATGGAAATTGCAAACCTTCAGCAAGAAGGTAAGTCATTTGTTCAACTTCTTAGAGATTTGAAAAACAAGTGGAATGAGCTCGAGGTGTACCGCCCACACATCACAAATGCTGCTGTGCTTTTGAAAAGAGCCGAATAAGATAAAAAATTTCAGTTATTATCAAGCTTAGACTCAACATATGAAGATCTTCGCAGTCACATTCTTATGAATTTTGAGCTGCCTCCTTTACAAGTGTTTGTGCTACAATTCAACGAGAAGAGGTACATAGAAAGGGCATGAACATTGAAACCAAGACAAATATTTCTGAAACTAGATCATATATGTCGAATCACAAACACACTAAGGAGAAAGTATACAAAGGCAAGAGGCTAGATTTGAAGTGCAGCTATTGCAACAACACTGGTCATGTGAAGGAGAGATGTTGGATCCTTCACTCTGAATTGAAGCCTCTCAAGTTTATCAAGGACAAAAAAGACACTCAGAAGAAATTTCAGACTTTACTTTCTAAGGCTAATCATGCAACGTCTTCAAACAATGGACTTCGAAGCTTCACGTCCAATCCCGCTGATCTTATCAATGAATTTGCTTCTTATATTTAGAAAACGAAAGGGAGTAATGACAGTGAAGGAGTAAGCAATGTGGGAAAGGAGAACTCAACAGCCTTGCTTGGCAAATTTGCTGAATTTCTTGCTGAAACTCAAAACCTTTCCTCTAAAGAAACCTCAGGTACCCTGAATGCTTTTTATACTGCTCTAAATGTTAGTAAAGTGCATGATTTTTGGGACATGATTTTTGGAGTAATATAAAAATAAATGAAAATAAAAAGACAAAGGTATTTACTTAAATGTTGAAAATGGAAATAAGGTAATTTGTGCACCATCACCAGCTGAGCAAAATGGCAATTTGAAGCACCCACAATAGTTTTTTGGGCAAGGGGAAGGTGCAGTTGCACCTCCTTGTGCTTTAATAGATTCGCCACTAATTAAATTGGTCATATTTGAAAACATTTGGATATAAATTGATGAAATTAAAACCTCAAAATCTATATTGAAAATGACCCCAAACTATGAGGGATCTTTTGTTGTTACCCGCTATACTTTTCTACCTTGTCACTCTCAAGATTTGCCCACCCTAGTTTTAAGTTTGGTGTGGTTCTGATTTCACTAGGCATGGGGCCATCTAGTAACAAAACATTTCTACACCTCATAAACAACTAGAATAGGGATAGTCTCTCATACAAGTGGTAAGAAATTTGCCAAGTCTCATACCACTAGATCACCGCGTTGCGATTCCCCTATGTATATAAGAGTTTCTCTTCGTTACGATTGTCCCACGTATATAAGAGTTTGTCTTGGTAACTAGACCAACGAGAAATAGAGATCCTAATAATAAGCTTTCTACAATTTATATTTTCATTGACAGGTTTACTTATAAGTCATGAGAATCAGAAAAAAGAGAATGTGAGTTCCATTTTCGACTTCTCATGCGTTTACTTACACATATAATAATAGCAGTTGATTTAATTCTCATTATGCTTGTAACTTAAAGACTAGTTGCAAATCATTAGATTGTCTTATCACTAGATAACAATTTGCACTAAATATGGACCCTAATCGCATGCACATACATACTTTCAATTTTAATCTTGAGCTGACCAAGTTTTGCGATGAGAAACGGTTGAAGAACTTCGATGGTGATGTTGAGGAACGAGATAAAAAGTATAAAATAATAAACTGAAGGGGAAGAGAGATGAGAGACAGGTGAAGAATGATTGCACAGACCAAGATAATCTGTTCTTGTATTATCAGCTGTATATATGGTGTACACGGGTTAGACTTTCTCAAGTCTATTTCCAGAAGGCAAGTAATATAAGGTAAGTATAATTAATCTCATATATTACAGAATCAATTATAAACTAATTCCTAGCTGGGAAGAAGCTGATCTTGTGATGGGGAGTCTGTCAATGCTAATTGAATGGGATCGACTAATTTCATGGAATGGGCTGATTGTGTGGAATCATGATATGTATCATGATTCTCTTTACCCTCCCGCAAGCGCAACGGAGCAACGCGAAGATTAAGCTTGGATTTAAGAAGAGAAAACCAATCACGATTAAGACCTTTAGTGAATATGTCAGCAAGTTGATGAGAGGAGGGAACGTAGAGAGTATGAAGTGCTTTCCGAGCAACGAGTTCGCAGACAAAGTGATAGTCAATCTCAATGTGTCATGTGCGAGCATGGAAAATAGGATTGGCAGCCATATAGATTGCATAAATATTATCAACATATATGTATGGGGCAGAACGAAGGGAAATGCCAAGTTCAAGAAACAAGTAACCAAACCATCGGATTTCAGCGGCAGTATTGGCAAGAGCTCGATATTCGGCTTCAGTGCTAGAGCGAGAAACAGTAGATTGTTTCTTGGCAGTCCATGTGAGAAGATTAGGATCGAGAAAGATACAAGCACCAGTGGTAGAGCGTTGATCATCAACTGAACCAGCCCAATCAGCATCCGAGAAGCTCCGTAAAGTGAAATCATTAGACTTGTGAAAGATGAGCCCTTGCTCAAGCGTGCCTTTAATATACTGAAAAATGCGCTTGACAACTTGAAGATGGGAAGTGCGAGGGTTGTGCATAAACTGACACACCTGGTTGACGGCAAAAGAAATATCAGGCCGTGACAAGGTAAGATACTGTAGGCCACCCACCATACTTCGATAGTTGGATGGATCAGGCAAGGGATCACCATCCATACAAGACAATCGAGTGTCAGAGGGCAATGGGTAGGACATGATTTGCACTCAGTCATATTAAACCGTTTCAATAAATCAAATGCATACCTTGTCTGAGAGAGAAACAAATTGTTAGAAAACTGATTAATTTCCATGCCTAGGAAAAAATTGAGCTCACCCATTCTTCTACTGTCGAAAATGGAACATAATGTATCAATAAACTGATGGACACTCTGGGGTTCAGACCCAGTAACAATGATATCGTCCACATACACAAGAACATACATCGTGCAAGAAGAAGAGCGGCGAATAAATAGGGAAGCATCAGAGTGGCTGTGAACAAATCGCTGAGCAAGAAGAAAGGTACTAAGGCGTTGGAACCAAGCCCGAGGTGCCTGTTTGAGGCCATAGAGAGCCTTATGAAGGCGACAAACATATTGAGGTCGAGAGGAATCATGAAAGCCAGGGGGTTGTTTCATGTACACCTCTTCTTGCAAGTACCCATTCAAGAAAGCATTGCGAACATCAAGATGTTGAAGTGACCAATTATAAGAAACAGCTGGAGATAAAATAGTGCGAATAGTGGCTGGTTTGACTACCGGACTAAATGTTTCTTCATAATCAAAGCCTTCTTTTTGATTGAATCCCTTGACAACATGGCGAGCCTTATATCGGTCAATCGAGCCATCTGCTTTCCGTTTAACTTTGAAAACCCACTTGCATCCCACAATATTCATACATGAGGTTGCAGGAACTAAGGACCATGTCTGATTCCTCATGAGGGCATCATATTCATCCTTCATTGCAGCTGACAAAGCAAAAATCAATTTCAAGCCGTCAAGGATGTGGAACCGTTGCTTGAAGTCATCGAAACAAACACAAAAAAAGACAATCCAATTCCAATTGCCACTTTCTTAATACGGGAAAATAATGACGTAGAAGTTTGAATGAAGACCAAGCAACTTCAACCACATATATGGTGGTTGCTTCTTTCGTGTACGGTTATGTTGTGTGAGACATCACAATTGTCTTTTTTGTTCAGATCTGGAGAAAATAAATCATATAATATAACATTTGTATTGGTATCGAAACTCTTGACTATTTTCAGTCAACTTTCACGTGGCTTCTCTCTCTCATATTTTTTATTTATACTATATTTGCGAAATTTCTTTTTAAATTCCAACCCCAACATCATTGGTGATTTGGAATTGACATTTGGCATTAAAATCTTATACTAGTGTCATTTTTTTTTTCCCCTGTTGAAGATCTAGAAAAATTTGTTCATATGTCCTCACCTCTACCAAAACGATAAGTGCTTGGACTCTTAAATAATTGTATCGGTTTTTTTTTAAAATTTTTTTTATATAAGAAAAGGAACACTACGGAACAAAACCTCATCATCATTCACTCTTCCTTTAGTTTTCTATTTAAAATACTCAATTTTTTCAAACAATACTCGATGACTAGACAAGTTACCTAATATAACTTAAAATCTGATTTATTGTATTTTTCGGATTCCAAAACTACCCCTATTGATAAGTTAATGTGTTATGAGTGGTGTAACTAATGACACCCGTTGAATTTGGAAATATCTCCAAATAGTTATAATGGATGTAGAAACTAATTTAGAAACTTATTTGAAATTAAATATTAAATTTCACATTAAAGTATTAGGAATCTATTTTACGACTAGTAATCTTTTTTTGAATTAATGGTGTTTTCCTTCTATGAATTCGACTAGTAATCTATTTAAAGTATTAATAATTTAAATTCAATATTAAATTTAGAAATTAATGTTGTTTTCTTTTTATGAATTATACGACCAGTATTCTTTTTTATTATAATTTTATGAATTAGTGTGCATTCTAATTATGTTGAAAAATAATTTGATAATCTATTTATTGTTTTGTTTTTAAAACATTGTTTTTAAAAAATAATGTACTTATTTTTTCTCTCAAAATATGCACCTATTTTCTCTCTCAAAATAATGTACCTATATTTTTTTCTCTAATAATGTACCTAGTAAAACAATTTACCTAGTATAATGAACCTATTTTTTTCTCTAAATAATGTACCTTTTTTTTTTTTCTCTAATAATGTATACATAGTAAAACAATTTACCTAGTATAATAAACTTATTTTTTTCTTCTAAATAATGTACCTATTTTTAATTGATAAAAAATGTGCATAAATTTCAATTATACAACGTACCTATTTTCTATAAATTATTGTGTACCTATTTTTAATTTATTAAAAATGTATGAAAATATCAATTACAAAGTAATTGACCTATTTTTGTTAATTTGTTTTGGTAAATAATATACCTATATTTTTATAGGTATATATTTATATTTTTCATATGTACATTATTGGATATGTAATTTACATATTTTTTTTATTTGCAATTTTAAGGGGCCATATGTTAGAGGGCATGGCAACCAAAAGAAATGAGGTAATTGATATGCTATTAATAGGGAGTTTTAATTACAATTATGGCAGTTAATGAAATGCTTGGAATAAATTATAAACAAAATATGAAGTCAGGCAAGGATGTAAAACATAAGAATACTACGACCTCTTATATCATATTGGTCATTTAAGTTTGAAATTGGGTTTTACACATAGATTTATAGAATGATGGGTATATGTCTAAGAAATAGAAATTGTAGGGACATATAGGACCTACATAACAAAACCTCATCATCATGCACACGAGACTTTGTTCGAATCCCACCTCCCTTAATATCGTTCTGGATACCCAGTAAATTTTTTTTATTACCTGACATTTTACTTTGTTTTGTACAGTATAATTCAGGACCGTGTTTTCATATCAATCCTTATATCAAGACTGTATGGTACGATAGTTAGCTTCTAGTTTACATAGCTGCACTAAAGTTTCTTTGTTCAAAACACAGAGAGAAAGAAAGCAGAAAGATGGGCAAGCAGGAAGGTGGTGGAGAAGAAAGTCTTCCTCCATTGTTTGAGAGCAGAAGAGCAAGATTTATAGGTTTGTATAAGGGTTTTGCATCCACAATATTGGTGGGTGTGTGTTTGATATGGGTGTATAGAGTAACAAACATCCCAAGAGCTGGAGAGGCAGGGAGGTGGGCTTGGATTGGTATGCTCATGGCTGAGTTCTGGTTTGGGCTGTACTGGATCATCACTCAGTCTCCTAGATGGAATGTTACTTATCGTCAACCTTTCAAGGACAGGCTCTCTCACAGGTTTTGCTAGCTCTCCATCTCAGTTCATAAAGTAACAACTAAAAACAAATATTGAAAAAAAATTTAGATTCTTTTTCAATTTAGAAAATTGTATAATAAGAGTATTTTTAGTTTGTTTTTCAATAAAGAACTTGTACAATCTAAGGTGTTCTTCTGATAGCAAAAACTTTGCATCAGGTGAGTTATGACGAAAAGGTTCAATTTTGATATCAATCTCTATTTTTCTAAGTCCAAATCCCACTTTGTTTTGCATTTTCTTGTTGTGTGGAGTTTGAAAATTGGATTTCTAATTAATGAAGTTCTTATGTTTCTTTACATATTACAGATATGAGGACAAGTTGCCGGGAGTTGACATTTTTATATGCACTGCAGACCCCAAAATGGAGCCACCAACTTTGGTGATTAACACTGTCTTATCAGTGCTCTCCTACAATTATCCAACTGAGAAGCTGAGTGTTTATCTTTCCGACGATGGCGGTTCAGAATTCACTCTCTATGCTTTCTTGGAGGCCTCTCGTTTCGCTAAGTATTGGATACCCTTCTGCAAAAAGTTCAATGTTGAGCCAAGGTCACCAGAGGCCTACTCTGCCCTGCACTCTGATGTGCATGACATCAAGTATGGTCAGGAATGGCTGGAAATCAAGGTATAAAAACGTGCCAAGTTTTGCTAAATCAGTGTTTTAGATAATTGACTAAGTATGCATGTGAAATGGCTAATTTAGCTGACATTTACATGTTTCCAAAGAAACTTTATGAAGAAATGAAGAATCGGATCGAATATGCTGTTGCAACGGCAGAGATTCCAGTAGAAATAAAGAAGCAACACAAAGTGTTCTCAGAATGGAACCCTAAAGTAGCAAAGAATGATCATCGGTCGATTGTGCAGGTATGTAATTCGTGAATGGGTTGATCTTTATCCGATAGTTTTGTAATTTTGTTTGTTTGTTTGTTTGTTTGTTTCATTACTCTGTCCCTCTTATTTCCTTTGAAGATTATAACTGATGGAAGAGACATAAATGCCGTGGATAATGATGGATGCCAGTTACCGACGATGGTGTACATGTCACGTGAAAAGAAACCTCAGCAGCCACACAACTTCAAAGCTGGAGCTCTGAATGCACTGGTTGGCTTTAGTTTCCTTACTTCCAACTACATTGCTGACACTAATTTTAACTTGTATATCTTTCAATCGCATTTAAAATATTTCACAATTGTGTTTTTAACTTGAAATTTATAAGTATTATGGAGACTGAAAAAAGGTAATTTCCCTTATGCAGCTGAGAGTGTCATCAGAGATAAGCAATGCACCCTTCATCCTCCTCTTGGACTGTGACATGTATGCAAACAATGCAGACTCAATACGAGAGGCATTATGTTTCTTCTTGGATGAAAAGTATGGCCCTGAGATCGCTTACGTGCAACATCCACAGGGCTATAATAATCTCACCAAGGACGATATCTATGGAAATGAATGTTTCGTTATTAACGCGGTGAGAAATCTAGACCATGGTTATATAATTGCGCTTACTTTCAAATTAACATATCATGGTTGGTTGTCATGCATGAAGGTTGAGCTTGCTGGATTAGGTGGATATGGTGCGGCCTTGTTTTGTGGCACCGGATGCTTCCATCGAAGAGAATGCCTTTTTGGAAGGAAGTATTCCAAAAATTATAGAGGACATTGGAACATAGAGAGCCAAAAGACTATTGACAGAAGTATCAAAGAACTGGAGGAATCTGCAAAAGCTCTTATCAGTTGTAGCTATGAGAAGGGTACTCAATGGGGCAAAGAGGTCTCTCTCTCTCTCTCTGCCTATCTCTCTTTCTCAAACATGCTAATTTTCTACCCTTTCAATATTAGTCTTGAAGATCATGATGAGATATATGTTATTTTTATGCAGATGGGATTGATATATGGGTGTCCTGTTGAAGATATTGCTACTGGCTTGGCAGTTCAATGCAGGGGATGGAAATCGATCTATTATAACCCAGAGAGAAAAGACTTTCTGGGTGTTGCTCCAAATACCTTAGATATAGCACTTATTCAACATAAGAGGTGGTCTGAGGGCTTGTTTCAGATATTTTTCTCCAAATATTGCCCTTTCATTTATGGGCATGGGAAGATACACTTGGGTGCCCAGATGGCATACTGTATCTACCTTCTGTGGGCTCCATTTTCCTTCCCAACTTTGTATTATGTGACTGTTCCTCCTCTTTGCTTGCTCCATGGCATTCCCTTGTTCCCTAAGGTACCTCAATCTCACTTTTTTATGCTTTGGTGGAAAGAAACATTAGTTAACCCAATTGCTTCCTAAAATCTGTGGTCTATTAAGCTACTAATCAATCACATTGAAATTGTTGGTTTTTAATTGATTGATGTTTTCATTTCAGGTGTCAAGCCTGTGGTTCCTAGCATTTGCTTATGTATTTATAGCCAAGAATGTTTACAGCATAGTTGAAGCCCTGAGAAGTGGTAGCACACTCAAAGCATGGTGGTACTTGCAACGAATGTGGCTGATCCGAAGGATCACTTCCTACTTCTTCGCCTTCTTCGATACCATAAAGAGGCAACTGGGGCTATCTGAGACACAGTTTGCCCTCACTGATAAGGTGATCACAGATGATGTTTCAAAGCGGTATGAGCAAGAGATTATGGAATTCGGAAGCGCAAGCATTATGTATACCGTGTTAGCAACATCAGCATTGCTGAATTTTCTGAGCTTAGTTTGTGGAACAAAGAGAGTTGTCATGGACAGGCATTCCAAAGCTTTAGACCAGTTGATCAGCCAGGTTATTCTTTCTGGCATATTAGTTCTGATCAATTTACCGGTGTACCAAGCGCTCTTCATCCGCAGCGATAAAGGCCATATACCATCCTCTGTCATGTTCAAGTCATTTTTTTTGCTTGCACTGGCCTGCCTGATGCCTATATACTAGGAAAACTAGCTGAAAGATTGATGAACAGTTATCATGATATAAAGTAGCATTTTTACTTGGGCACATGCTCATGGAAAGAGTGCTTTATTTGCTCATTTGTTCCGTTTTATCTTTTTCTCGTTGGAAGTTATAATTCAAATGTTGTTACATTCGAAATTATTTTATTCACAGACACTATATGATTCGACCGAAAAAAAACACTACATGGAAGTTCATATTTTGTGCAAATTTGTTGAGAGTATTTGTCCGACATAGGAGTTAGGTTAGTCCCCCATAGCCAATTGATTTTGGAATAAAACCTCAACTTCCTTCAAAATTTGATATGGGACATTAACAACTTAGCCCCTTATAGTAGAAAACAAACAATATATTCAGTTAATCTGAGTCAACAAAGGTGACGAATGTGATTCATCATAGAGCTAGCTCAAGCCTTCGTTTGTTTTTGTTTGACTTTGTCAATATTCAAAGCAATCAACCTGTCTAGTAATAATGTCAATTTCTAACAACTCAAGCAGTCGTATCTAGACTCTGTTACTTTACTTTTAGTGCACTGTGCACTAACATTAAGAATTCAAGTCAACATTTCACAACATCCTCATTAAACCATTGGTGTACGCATGTATTAAATAATTGTCAACAATAATGGTAAAAGCAGACAAAAACTGTCCTTATTCCCCCATGGCAGGTATCATTCATGCCCATAGTATATATAACCACAAGCACACAAATGTATTATATAATTATCCATTTTGTGAGAGAGAGAGAGAGAGAGAGAGAGAGAGAGAGAGAGACGTCTGAATTATCAGATGGGAAAGGAAGAAGGGTATTTACCATTGTTTGAGACAAAGAGAGGCAAGGGAATAGTTCTATATAGGATTTTTGCAGCATCTATATTTGCAGGCATATGTTTGATTTGGATTTATAGAGTAAGTCACATACCAAAAGCAGGAGAGGATGGAAGGTTTGGGTGGATTGGATTGTTGGGTGCTGAGCTATGGTTTGGTTTTTACTGGATCCTCACTCAAGCCTCCAGGTGGAGCCCTGTTTATAGGCACACCTTCAAGGACAGGCTCTCTCAAAGGTACCAACTTTCATATATGCATCTCTCTTTTTGGTAAATCATTTACATCATGTTACTCTGTCTATTAGTAATGTATGTTCTATTTATGCATTCAACAACTATCGTCCATGAAATTTGAACAGATATGAGAGTGAGTTGCCGGGGGTGGACGTATTCGTGTGCACGGCAGACCCCACAATAGAGCCACCAATGATGGTGATAAACACTGTTCTATCAGTCATGGCTTATGACTACCCACCAGAGAAGCTGAGTGTGTATCTCTCAGATGATGGAGGCTCAGAAATTACATACTTTGCCCTCTTGGAGGCTGCTAAGTTTGCTAAGCATTGGATACCCTATTGCAAGAAATACAATGTGGAGCCAAGATCACCTGCTGCTTATTTTGTTTCTTCTGATGACGCAGTTGATGCTGATCATAACCAGGCTGCTGATTTGGCTGGCATTAAGGTACTATTTAATTTCCTTATATATATATAAAGAAAAAGACAGAGAATGGTAAAATATTCAAAATACTAAAAAATACCTTTATTTAATGCGAATATTAAAATTTAAAATTATTAATGAAATGAGGATAATATGGTAAATTCACACTTTTTCATATTTAAAAAATAATAAAATTAAAAGAAAAAATCAAATAAAAAATCAAATTTTTATAGAACACAACTATCCATTATCTTTTTTAATTCTGAAATAAATAAACTATAAAAAATAAAAAAAAATAAAAAAAATCCTCTCACAAGCGCAGAAACGCATGCAGAGGCTAGTTATATTGAATCCAACTAATTTTGTCATGAGTGCATAGATAACATACATAGAAAATGTTCAAAGAGGTCAGCAATTTATTATCTTTTTAAAAAAGAAAACGTATCAGTTACGAGTCTTGTGTCAGTTATGGGGTCAATAATTTAAAACTAATTTGTCTTTGTTTATTATTTAAAAAAATTGGTGATCATGTGAATTGGGTCATTTTTGGATGGCGATGTGGATTGGGTTGTGTGGTTCTCGTTCGAAATGTGAATTACTGATAACCTGAATTGGGTTTTTCATAGAGGCATACAGCCAGCCAATACCTCTCAATGGAGAAAAACTTCCCTATAACGGAATGTACACATGATCGTGTACAGCCGGTTACACCTAAGATTTTCTTCCCTCATTCGTTAACAAAAAACAGTGAATCCCATACGCATTCTTACGAAAGAAGTGTACACAATTAAGTTTTCATAATTTTGAGTGCTGCAAGCTGAGATTTGGAGACTCATAACTTCGCCAATGTTCTTCTTTTGGAAAGTAACACTGCACATGTTGCTGGAGGTTCATGGACATGGAGGAGGAACATACAAATATGATAAGTAGTGACAATAGGCTTATTAATTTTTTATTATAAATTAAATCACTAAAATGGTAAAATCAATAAAACAGATTGCATGATTGATTAATCTAGTGATAGCTGCCTTCTCAATTTGTTCATGTAGAAATTATACAAAGACATGGAGAATGAAGTTGAAGATGCTGTGAAGTTAGGCCGCATTTCAGAAGAAGTAAGATCAAAACATAAAGGCTTTTCTCAGTGGGATACATATTCATCACGACGTGACCACGACACCATTCTTCAGGTATGAAATTTTGATCCTTACTGTTTAGAAATGGAATATAATAATTTCTTAATTTGAGCTATTGACATACATAAACACACATTAATTAATGTATTATATTATCATCCTTTTCATTTTTCTCAGATAGTAATTGATGGGAGAGACCTAAATGCAACAGATGTTGAAGGGTGTGTGTTGCCAACTTTGGTGTATTTGGCTCGAGAAAAGAGACCTCAATATCACCATAACTTCAAAGCTGGCGCTATGAATGCATTGGTAAACTAGTAAAAAGAAACTCAGTTTCATTTCAAGCTTATATTTTTGGCAATATTTTCTTTGCTACTGCAGAAATTTCTATTGGTGTGTTTGTTGATACTGCAGAAATTTCTATAATTCAATGTTAATTTGTTATGTGATCCTTTGTGCTGCAGATAAGGGTATCTTCAAACATTAGCAATGGGCAGGTCCTTCTTAATGTAGACTGTGATATGTATTCAAACAACTCTAAGGCAGTAAGGGATGCACTTTGCTTCTTAATGGATGAAGCAGAAGGCAATGAGATTGCCTATGTACAGTTCCCACAGAATTTCGAAAATGTTACTAAGAATGATTTATATAGCAATTCATTACGAGTAATCAGCGAGGTGAGTAGGCGTTCGTGAAGTTATATGAAGTGGAGTTAAACTTATTAAAGTGAAGTTTTATAATGTTTTAATATTTATGGCTGACATGTTAGGAATTCTCTGTTTGTGGGAATTGAAGGTGGAATTCCATGGTTTGGATGGTTATGGGGGCCCTCTATATGTTGGAAGTGGCTGCTTTCACAGAAGAGATACTCTTTGTGGGAGGAAGTTCATAAAGGGATGTAAGAGTGAAATGAAGTGGGAGATTAATAGAAAGAGAGAAGAAACTGGCATTCATGAATTAGAAGAAAATTCAAGAAGTCTTGCAAGCTGTGCATTTGAAGAGAACACTGAATGGGGAAAGGAGGTCTTTATTTCTCTCTCTATCCACACACACACAAGTGTACAATAGTTTGAGCTAAATGAATCTCTATAATTTGCAGATGGGTTTGAAATATGGATGTCCGGTTGAAGATGTGATAACGGGGATATCAATCCAATGCCATGGATGGAAATCAGTGTATTGCAATCCCACAAGGAAAGCTTTCTTAGGAATAGCTACAACCACACTGTCTCAGACACTTGTGCAGCATAAGAGATGGTCAGAAGGTGATTTCCAGATTTTGCTTTCTAAGTACAGCCCTGCATGGTATGCACATGGAAATATTAGCTTAGGTCTTCAACTTGGATACTGTTGTTACTGCTTCTGGGCTTCCAATTCCTTGGCAACCCTATTTTACTCAAGTATCCTTTCACTTTATCTCCTTAGAGGCATTTCGTTATTTCCGCAGGTATGGTTCCTCTGTCATTCATATTAATTAATTTGTCACAACTTCCATAACTTTTTCTCTTTTCTCAATGTCTGTAGTAATGAGTTTTGTTTTGTCGGTTTAGGTCTCAAGCCCTTGGCTCATACCATTTGCATATGTGATAATTGCCAAGTACACTTGGAGCTTTGTGGAGTTTCTGTGGTCTGGTGGTACAATCTTAGGTTGGTGGAACGACCAACGTATATGGCTTTACAAGAGAACAAGTTCCTACCTGTTTGCCTTCATTGATACCATTTTAAACTCCCTCGGATATTCTGATTCAGCATTTGTAATAACAGCCAAGGTTTCTGATGAAGATGTTTCGCTTCGATACGAGAAAGAGGTTATGGAATTTGGAGCCTCATCTCCAATGTTTACCATATTGGCAACACTTGCATTGCTCAATTTGTTCTGCTTTCTTGGTGTTGTAAAGGAAGCAATCACGGGAGAGGGCATGACAAAACTTTATGTGACAATGCCTCTGCAAATTCTTCTGTGTGGGGTTTTGATTCTCATTAATCTACCATTGTACGAAGCCCTATACCTAAGGAAGGACAAGGGAAAGATGCCAAGCTCCATAGCCTTTAAATCAATGGCATTTTCTGTATTTGCATGTATATGTTTTAAATATTTGTATTAAAAAGGTTTCTTTATTGACCATTATATAAAATCAATGGCAATTAGGGCTATCTCAAACAGATTTTGCATCACTAATAAGGTGGTCACTAAGGATATGTCAAAGGGGCATGTGCTAGAGGTTATGCAGATTGTGTTGCTAATTGCCTGCTGCTGATGCTTCACTTCTTCTGTCTTGGGTTCCTGCTGTCTGTGCCTTGGAGTTGTTTTATCTTCCTTGCCCAATCAGGTTTATTTTAGGTCGGTTTGATTAGGTCTCTCTCAAAGATCATCAATTTCCTCACCTTCTGTTACTTGCAACTTAAACAACCTTAAACTATTATTTGCAAACTTCCTTTTTGCCTTCCACACCTTCCAAGCATATATACGCATCGAGTTTAACCCACAATACCATATGGTATTCAATTCAATATGAAATTTTAAAACAAGTACAAGCAACTAGAACAAATGCCATTGACTTAAATGCTATGGAGGCCGGCATCTTTCCCTTGTCCTTCCTTAGATAAAGTGCTTGGTTCAAATGTATGTTGATGACACACAAGAATTTGCAAAGCCATTGTCTCAAAAACTTGTGCTATGCCCTTTGATCCAGTGGTTGCTTCCTTCACAAACTCAGCAAAGCAGTACAAATTGAACAATGCAAGTGTTGCCAATATGGTGAGCATTGGAGAAGAGGCCCCAAATTCCATAATCTCTTTCTCATATCGCTGCGACACATCTTCATCAGCCACCTTGGCTGTTATGGCAAATGCTGAATCAGTATATCCCAGGAAGTATAAAATGGTATCAACGAAGGCTAAGAGGTAAGAGCTTGTTCTCTTGTACAGCCACATTCGTTGGTCATTCCACCAACCTAGGATTGTGCCACCAGACCACAGAAACTCCACAAAGCTCCAAGTATTCTTGCCAATGATCACATATGCAAATGGTATGAGCCATGGACTTGAGATCTAAATTCACAAAACAAAACCCATCAGACATTGAGAAATATACTATTTGGGCAGCTACATTATAAATCACATCTCTGATAGAGGCGAGAAAAGACTTACTTATGTAAGTAGTTTATGTCTCATGTTTATTAGTGATGTGACATATATTGTGACAAATCAATTATCACTGAGACACAAGATCAATTATACCTGTGGAAATAAGGAAATGCCCTTAAGGAGGTAAAGTGAAGGGACAATCGAGTAAAATAGGGTTGCCCAGCAATTGGAAGCCCAGCAGCAGACAATACAATATCCAAGTTGAAGGGCCAAACTTATCTTTCCATGACCATACCAAGCCGGACTGTACTTAGAAAGTAAAATCTGGAGAGAACCTTCTGACAATCTCTTATGCTGCACAAGTGTGTGAGGCAGTGTGGTTGGAGCCAATCCTAAGAAAGCTTTTCTTGTTGGGTTGCAATACACCGATTTCCATCCACGGCATTGAATCGATAGCCCTGTTATCACATCTTCAACTGGACATCCATATTTCAATCCCATCTGCCCAGTTTTCAATATTCATAGATATATCAAGCTCCTCAACTTAATTATATGCACTTGTTGTGGCACAGACTGAAAGGACCCGTCGTCGAATTTCTCAAAACTCGAGGCGAATCCTGTGGAATTCCTAACATCACCCCAGTGTCGTGCCCACTTACTAAAGACCGAAATTTCGGCAGAGTCTCCCCTATAAATTGGACATTTCCCAAAATTTCAACATGCATAAAAACACATTTAATATTCCCAACGGGCAGCATGCACACAATATAATTTCATGCAATTCACATAAATGGCCTTCCTATAATTCTCAACTACGAAGCACGCTAGCAAATCAATTCATGCTTTAAACAAGGCAAACGATAAATTCAAATATAAATTTATGACTACTAAATTACAACATACCTCATCTAACTTTTTCAATTTCAGCATACGAGGTTTTAACCTCCTAACACAAACACACATCTAAATCCGGGGCTGCACCTAATAACCTTAGGCTGCTGCCTACGTACCCTCCCTGAGGGATCAAGCCACACGTAGTTATTCCTTAATACCCAAATCCACACATAGGCAATACCTTATTTTATTTCTCTGTATTTCACATAATCTCCCCATACGCCGATACAACCAACGCCACGTATGGGGCCTGTCAACACGCCGGATAACCTACGCCACGTGCAATCATACCATACTATCACAATATCTCCCCATACGCCGGTACAACCAACGCCACGTATGGGGCCTGTCTCAACGCCGGATAACCTACGCCACGCGAGACCTGCACATCATATCACATATCTCACCATACGCCGATACAACCAAAGCCACGTATGGGGTCTGTCGACACGCTGGATAACCTAAGCCACGCGCGACCTCAACATCATATCATAAAATCTCCACATACGCCGGTACAACCAACGCCACGTATGTGGTCTGTCTCAACGCCGGATAACCTAGGCCACGTGAGACCTGCATATCATATCACATATCTACCCATACGCCGGTACAACCAACGCCATGTATGGGGTTTGTCGACACACCGGATAACCTACGCCACGCGCGACCTCAACATCATATCATAAAATCTCCCAATACGCCGGTACAACCAAAGCCACGTATGAGGTCTGTCTCAAAGCCAGATAACCTACGCCACGTGAGACCTGCATATCATATCACATATCTCCCCATACGTCGGTACAACCAACGCTACGTATGGGGTCTGTCGACACGCCGGATAACCTACGCCACGTGCGACCTCAACATATTAGTGGGTGGTACTTGTAGTGTAACCAAAATCAGGGAAGGTGCCTAAGGTAGTGCGTATAGCACTTCAAACTGACATTCTAGACTCTTTTGTACCCTTATACAAACATATATAAATATATATATTAATTCTAATATTGTGTAAACCTCAACAATAGTCTAGCACCCGATAATCCCCCTGGAAAGGTAAGACTACTCCGGAAGACTCACGGTCAACCAAGGGTCAAACTACCCTAACCATGGTCAAACGGGCCCAAGGGGACCACGACCTCCAAATTCCGATCCGAAAGTTCCTATGGGTTCTACAAGGTATAGGACACTCGTCCTGCAAGTTTGATTCAGATCGGACGGTCAGATCGCTCACGATCGCACGATCTGACGGTTAATATATAAACTTTAAATTATTAAATCGGAACATCCGGGGCTCCAATTCACGATCCGTGAATTCCTACACGATCCTAGAAATACCTAAATTAACATATATTATATTCGAGACCATCCAACTCCTCAAATAAGCACCTCACTACTCCTCATTATAGTCTTTTCGGATGAGAATGAGACCGCAAGCCCCATATATTGGGGAGTAATATGAAACTGTAAAATATAAAACAAAGCCCATTTCTCCTTCATCTGCGGATATTGCGACTTTTCTCCTTCATCAGAACAGAACCCAAATGGTCACTCCAAAATATGAGACGCAATCGTGATTTGCTTGTCGACCCTTACTGAGGCTGCTGGACTGGAGCCATCATGGATGTAACTTGTAAGTTGTACCCCATGCTCACCATTAATTCATGGGCCCGCATTGGCAGCTGAACCAGTTGGTGTAGTTGAATAGATAAATGAGAGGAGATAGCCCTTCTTCCCTTTTGAACAAGTTTTTCAGAAGAGGCTCTTTTTATTTAGAATCCAACACGGCTTGTTTTATTCATTTTATCATAACCAGTATGAGTGTACACAAAATATAATTAAGCAAATGATTTTCATACCAATTGTTTTCAATCCAATGTTTGTTCCAGGATAATGATCATGGAACGTCCACATGTGATGTGAGGCAGTTAATTAAGGAAATTGTAGGTTGGGGGGCTCTTAGAACATACATTTATTCACAATCCCTTAACATGATAATTTAAAACATACACAAGAAAACACAGCACAATGACCATTGATTTATATGCTATGGAGCTCGGCATCTTTCCTTTATCTTTCCTCAGGTAAAGGCCTTGGTACAAAGGTAGGTTAATGAGAATCAAAACCCCACACAGAAGAACCTGCAAAGACATAGTCTCGTAAGCTTTTGCAATGCCCTTTGATCCAGCAATTGCTTCTTCCAATACAAACCCAGCAAAGCAGCACAGATTGAGCAACGCAAGTGTTGCCAAAATGGTGAGCATTGGAGAGGAGGCTCCAAACTCCATAATCTCTTTCTCATATCGCTTCGACACATCTTCTTCTGCCACCTTGGCTGTGATTACAAAGGCTGAATTAGTGTATCCGATGGAGAATAGAATGGTATCTATGAAGGCAAAGAGGTAGGAGCTTGTTCTCTGGTAAAGCCATATGCGTTGCTCGTTCCACCAACCTAATATTGTACCATCACACCACAGAAACTCCACAAAGCTCCAAGTGTACTTGCCAATGATCACATAAGCAAATGGTATGAGCCATGGACTTGACATCTAATTAAATTCACAAAACAAAATCCATTAGACGTGCATCGGGAAATATACCCTAAATAGGTACCGTACGGTTCAATATATATATATATATATATATATATATATAATGAGGATATAAGGACATAGGAACCATACCTGTGGAAATAAGGATGTGCCTCTAAGGAGGTAAAGCGAAGGGAGAGTTGAGTAAACTAGGGTTGCCAAGCAATTTGAAGCCCAGAGGGAGTAGCGAAGATATCCAAGTTGATGGCCTAACCTAATCTTCCCATAGGCATACCAAGCAGGACTGTACTTAGAAAGAAAAATATGAAAGTTACCTTCTGACCATCTCTTATGCTGCACAAGTATATGAGGCAGTGTGGCTGGAGCTAATCCTAAGAAAGCTTCCCTTGCTGGGTTGCAATACACCGATTTCCATCCCCGGCAATGGATTGATAGCCCCGTTATTATATCTTCAACTGGACATCCATATTTCAAGCCCATCTACACATGCATTACAAATTAAATTTTGAATTTAAATCATATCGGCAATATTTTTAAGCAATGATTACGTGTCATTTCATTATTGATTTATTAATCGTTAAAACGAGTACACTATTATTGACCCTAAAGTTTTAAGGGGGAGAGAGAGAGAGACCTCTTTTCCCCATTGAGTGTTCTCTTCAAATGTACAACTTGCAAGACTTTTTGTGTTTTCTTCCAATTCATGAATGCCAAGTTCTTCTCTTTTTCTATTATCCCACTTCATATCACTCTTAGAATCCTTGCTGAATTTCCTCCCACAAAGTGTATCTCTCCTGTGAAAGCATCCAGTTCCAACATATAGAGGGCCTCCATAACCATCCACACCATGTGCTTCCACCTTCCATATACACAACACAACACAACACAGACAAATAATTCCAAATAAGTAAGAATTAATAAAATTTAAAATAACATGATCAAACTATAATTATTCCATTACCACATATATAATTATTCTCAACAAATACTCACCTCATTGATTACGCGTAATGAAGCGTATAATTCATTCTTAGTAAGGTTTTTGAAATTCTGTGGGAACTGTACAAATGCAATCTCATGGCCTTTCTCTTCATCCATTAAGAAACAAAGCGTATCTCGTATGGCCAAGGAGTTGTTTGAATACATATCACAATCTACATTAAGAAGTAACTTCCCATTGCTAATGTTTGAAGATACCCTAATCTGAAAATAAATTAACAAAGGATATTAGATAACAAAGAATATTGATTGAAGAAGAAGCCAGAATTTTTTTCATTTTATTTATATGAGAAACAAAATATGTAATTTACCAGAGCATTCATAGCACCAGCTTTGAAGTTATGGTGACACTGGGGTCTCTTCTCTCGAGCCAAATACACTAAAGTTGGCAACGCATAACCTTCATTATCTGTTGCATTAATCGGGTCTCTTCCATCAATTACTATCTGAGAAAATTTAAGAAAAATATATTAAGCATAAAATATATCAGACAATTAATTCAAATTAAACTGATATTGGTTATATCTTCAATACTTGAAGAATGGTGTCATGATCACGTCGAGATGAATATGAATCCCACTGAGAAAAGCCTTTATGTTTTGATCGTACTTGGTCTGAAACCTGGCCTAGCTTCACTGCATTTTCGATTTTATTCTCCATGTACTTGTATAATTTCTACCACAACAAATTCATCATCATAAAGGCACCTCACTAGTTAGAAGCTAATTAATTAATAATGTAATATGCGTAATGTTAGGCTTATCATATTTTTATACCACATATTTAATAGAAATGGAGCCCACCAATACAATGAGACTCATCTCTATTAGAGATGTTGTACGTACGTAATGTGGTATAAAAGTGTAATAAGCTTAGCAGTTTCCATATAATATACTAATAAAGTAACAACATTTCTTACTATTATTTTTTGTTATCTATAATGTCGGGAAGTAGGAATGAAAAAATAAATTTCTAGTGTCATTGTAACACGATGGTGTCGTCAAATAACTTGTATTATAAAATATGTACATGCCTTGTTAAACTATATACTCGTTCGTCCGCTACCTTTAGACACTCAAACTCAACTCCATGTCAATATGCACCAATCAATCGTGGAAAAATAAAGGATTCTCGGGCAAGATGCACAACGCTTGCACAAATTTGTGCTTGGGGCCCAGTGAATAATCTACGTGCGGAGAGAGAACCATTGGGTTGGCTTATTATGAGCAGCAGGATTGAAAACAGGTCAGGGATGACCCAATTCACCTAATCCATTGGGTTGGCTTATCATAGGCATCGGGATTGAAAACACGACACTTCAACTAATTCGTATTCTTAAGACCCCCGTATGGTAACGTTTTCGAAAGGCGGATTAATAAATATTTGTGAAGGGCTTAACTAAAGTTGCACAACAAAAATTTCTGAAAGTTAATTCAATTCTTGATATTAGTACCTTGATAAACACGAAATCTTTAGCCTGATGATTATCTTCAACTGCATCATCACCATGTTTTGAGACAAAATAAGCAGCAGGTGATCTTGGCTCGACATTATATTTCTTGCAATATGGTATCCAGTGTTTGGCAAACTCAGCAGCTTCCATGAGGGCGTAGTATGTAATTTCTGAACCTCCATCATCTGAGAGATACACACTCAGCTTCTCTGGTGGATACTCATAAGCCATGACTGACAGAACAGTGTTCATCACCATCATTGGTGGCTCTATGCTTGCATCCGCCGTGCACACAAATATGTCCACCCCAGGCAACTCATTCTCATATCTGTTCAAATTTCACGGACCACAGTTATTTAATGCATATATAAAATCATACTTATCTGTTCCAAATTGATTAATACGTACATTAACTAATAGAAAGACTAACATGAACCGAAAGTAGGTACCTTTGTGAGAGCCTGTCCTTGAAGGTGTGCCTATAAACAGGGTTCCACCTGGAGGCTTGAGTGAGGAGCCAGTAAAAACCAAACCATATCTCAGCACCCAACAATCCAATCCAGGCAAACCTTCCATCTTCTCCTGCTTTTGGTATGTGACTTGCTCTGTAAACCCAAATCAAACATATGCCTGCAAATATAGAAGCTGCAAAAATCCTAAATAAGACTCTTCCCTTGGCTTTTTTTGTCTCAAACAATGGTAAATGCTCTTCCTTTGCCATTTTTGCAGCTCCCCAGCTAGCTCTGAGTCTCAGTTGATTTTTCTCAGTCCTCAATGGTTTTATGATTGGGATAATGGGTCCCGGCCCCTGTCAGGCTATCATATCGTTCACCATAGTTTCCTAATATGAAGCCAAAATAAAGATAAGACGCGCCCATAACTTCTCCACTATTTACAAACTCTGCCACCATCTAATGCAGTATATACTATACATGCGCAGATATTTTTGTAGGTAAGTTATCTGTATTTTGGTACTAATAATTTAGAGGAGAAGGCCCATTTAGTTGCCCTCCAAAATATAGGACTGCCGCTGTTAATATTACATGGTTAGCGTGCATATACTATTTACTAGGTACAAATTATGAAACGTCTATATAATACATCATGCATGCCTTGTTGATACATCATCAAGGAAAAAAAAAAAAGAAAAAAAAAAGGAGATTGAACCATGTTTGCAGGAAACTTTAATATCGTTGTTTTTGTTTGTATGGCTGTTAGGAGGCAACATAAGTGGTATGTAGCCTTTCCTTTTGGTAGTTAAGTTAACCACTAAATGGGCAATTAAGTTTGTAATGAATATTTTGTAGAGAGAGTTGATGTCATTGTGAATCAATTGAAAAAAAATAGAGAAATAAGTCTGGACTTCTCTCTCTAAAGCTAGACCTCTGAGTTCTAATTCCAAAATTCTCTCTCTTATCCTTGCATAATCTCTTGAGTGATTTGCTAGTAGGATTACCAACTACACATAGTGTATCAAATACATTCCACTAGAAATAGAAGATAACAGTGTAAACATTATGACATAATAGTAATTACACACAACTTTATTTCTCATGTCCTCTTTTCTCTCCATCAATAATTCTCATAACTTTATGTAGTTGCAACTTTATTCTGCTACACTATGTGTTATGCAACTTTATCCCCATGATAATTCTCCAACAATAATATATCCCTTTTGAATGAGACTGCTCCGTGAACATTATTTCTCATCTCCTCTTTTCTCTCCATCAATAATCTTTATAACTTCAATGTGCATGCATGTCATATATTTTTTAGTACAAGTGATAATCAAACTATAGGTGAAGGGGGTTTTACATACACAGTACTACGGTGTCATGAGGGTTTAAACTTAAAACCATTAATTTATAAATTAAAGTCCTTTTTTCACTAGATTAGACATTGTTGGCTATGTCATAAGAATACATGTTAATTGATAAACATCTTTGTTTCACACATATATTATTCTTCTTTTTTGTCGCGCACATTTTTCCTAATTGTTAAGAAACAGTTACCTTATTGTATTGCCGAATAAAACATATACCTATTTTATTTGTATAGTACAGCTATGTTGGATTTTTATTTAAAAAATAATACAGCCGTCCGGCTATACTCGTTTTTTTACAATTTTTTTAAAAAGAAATAATATTTCTCACGGCTATATTGGGTTTTTTCCAATTTTTTATAACAGGGACTTCAAAAAAAAAAAACACTACAAACGAAGGACAGGATGGAAACGACACGTCGCATTATATGCGACAAAATTACTAAACTGAAGCTTTCGTGTAGTTGCAGTCTCGTTCGTTACGTTCGAAGTAGACCTTTTGAGATTTGAAACCTAAACACAAACTCCTTCATCCTTAACTTCTAACACCCAACTGCTTATCTCATTATTCTATTTTATTATTTTATAAATCCTGTATTTAATTTTAATTTGTTTTTATTTTCTCTGCGGCCTTCGTCAAATTGTTCAAACATTCCAAGGTAAATCCTATGTCTTCTACAAATTCTGTAATTTTAGCTTCCAATAATTTCGTTTTGTTTGATCTCTCTGTCACTCTGTTTGGATGCCAAACAGGGCACTAATGGGAATTTATTTGTTATGATTGTAGCTTTTTTATTATATCGCAAGTTTTAATCTTTTTTTTCCAATTTACCGGTCAATCTGACGAAAAAGTTGGAATTTTTCTTTCAGCATTCAATTTATGAATCAGATTATTTATTGGAAACTTGATTTTTATTTGTTCTCTGTTTGTTTTGGTAGAAAATGGTTTCTGGGTTAGTTTTGATTTTCAGTTTTAAGGAACAACCAAGTTTCGTTTCTGCCCTGTTGCTTGACTGAATTGTTTGCATGAAGAAAAAAGAAAAAGGAAACTAAAAATTTCAGGCCTGTGATTTGTCATATTTTGTGTGTAATAATTTTGTTAGCTTGAATGTTAACAATCCTGCTTTTAATCTGCAGATGAAAGTTGGGTTTTCAAATTGTGCTGCCGTTTTGCTGCTGACATTTTTGGTGAGCCTACAAGCAGTTTTTGGGATCAGATTTGTGATTGACAGAGAAGAGTGCTTCTCTCATAATGTTCAATATGAAGGAGATACTGTCCACATCTCTTTTGTTGTAATTAAGGTGGATGCATCTTGGCATTATACTCAAGACGGTGTTGACCTCGTGGTAAGCTCGACATTTGTTCCCTGATTTGGGTTTGATAATTTCTCATATATGGTTTTAGCCATGCCATGATCTCTTTCATTTACTGCTGATTTAATAAGACAGCTCATAACGTATGTAGCTAAACTGGAAACCATGTGTTTGCATAAGCAAAAACGTAAATGGATCATAGTGGTTGAAGATCTTGCATTATTCCATGCCTATATTGTTAAGCATAATATTGAGAGGCATGTTAACTTTTTTCTTTTTGGGCCAAAGAGGCATTTTAACTGAAAACCCACCTGTGATCGTACAATGTCATTGGAATTTTCAGGTGAAGGGACCTTCTGGTGAGCAGATTCACGATTTTCGTGACAAGACAAGTGAGAAGTTTGATTTTGTCACTCGTCACAAAGGAGTCCATCAGTTCTGCTTCACCAACAAGTCGCCTTATCATGAAACCATAGACTTTGATATACACGTTAGCCATTTTACATACTATGATCAACATGCAAAAGATGGTGAGCGGTTGCTTTGTGCTTCTTTTGAAATCTTTAGTTATTCTTTCAACTGTTGACCGCTCTTTGTGAAATAAGGAGACGGACTTATGACATTTTTGTTTGCATATATGCAGAGCATTTTAACCCATTGTTAGAGCAGGTATCAAAGTTAGAGGAAGCTCTTTACAACATTCAGTTTGAGCAGCATTGGCTCGAGGCTCAGACCGAACGCCAGGCAATAGGTATCTGCTGAACTCCGGTTACCAAATATAGAGGAAGCTTTTACACTTAAGTTGAACTAATATTGATTCCGTAGTGTGCATAGACAAATATGTTTCTCTACAAACATGTGAAACATAATTTTAATTTTGATCTCTTTGTTACGTAAATTGCCTTGGCAATCGTTGATGCAGTAAATGAAGCAATGAGCCGGAGGGCGATCCACAAGGCCTTCTTTGAATCAGCAGCACTTGTTGGTGCCAGCGCTCTCCAAGTTTACCTTCTTCGCCGCCTCTTTGAACGAAAGCTTGGGGTGACCAGAGTCTGAACTTGTCTTAGCCAGAGATATTGCCAATAGAAGAGCTTTACACTTAACTGTTATTCCCCCATGCTTCTGTTTTTTTATTTCAATTTTATCCCGCAGGAATAAATCATGTATAGAAACCATCACTTTGGAAGCTAAGCCATCTCATTGTTTCTTGTGGAATCCCTTCGAGTCTCAAAATTCTCTTCTTCTTTTTTTGGGGGGAAATTCTTTGAATACGAATAACCTGAAATTGTGTTCATTTCTTCATAGAAAGAAGAAAAAGGAAATTGTGTTTATTTGGGCATTGAATGTTCATGTGTGCAAAAGCCAGCATAAGCTTTCTGATTTCAGCCATATAATCACAGGCTACTTGTGCAGTTACACAGTTTAAATAAAATTCACACGAGAATTCTAAATGGTTTTTGCAAATAATATTATAATAAAAATTCAAATTAAAAATGAACGGATTTAACAAAACTAAGAGAACATTCCCTCCAAAATTGTTAGAAGACCTAATCCATACTAAAAATGAACAGTTTGGGGGCTTGAATTTCAGTTGACATATGAACAGTTTGTTGTTCATATGAATTTCTGACCCCAGAAAAGAAGTTGAGATGTATAATGAGTAAAAATGAGATGTTATATTTATTTGTATTCAAAAGTAAATTTTAGGGTACGATTCCATTTTCTCTTATTGGTACCAGAGATCCATAACATGGAATATACGTACAAAATAATTTAACAATCCGCAGAGAGGTCCCCTAGAAGAAAAGAAGAAAAAGTTTCTGAAATTTCAAAACAAAAACAAAAACAAAATAATTTCACACACAAGACGGGTTTGATAATACAACGAAGGAAGAAAAGAAAAAAAAAATGTCATAAGCAAAGCTCTAAAGCGTGTAGCAAAAGATAAGACAAAGAAACAGATTGGCATTCTAAATACCAATCACAACAACATCAGACAATATAGATACAATAAGTATATTTGTCTTCTTTACTCCTCCCATCACAAAGTTTTTTTTTTTTTTTTACGCCACAATAAATTCCATCCATCATTGCTATACAGCTCCCTATCTTTGGAAAAATATGGTAGAGCCAGTTACAGAACACCGTACTCTTCTATTGAAGCACTTCCATGGAGACAACTTTGTCAAGATTCGGCTGGTGGTTGATGAATGCAGCAAAACCATTTTTTCTGCGCACCGTGAAATCATCCACAAGGAGAAAGAAAGTCAAGCAAACTAAAACAACTTTCGGCAGCAGAAATGATTCGAAGCACAAAAACAGATGCACAAAGACATAAACGTAGTAAGAATGAAAGGGCCGCATAATGATCAACTGACCACAAGATGAGTAAATACTAAAGTCCTGGGCCACTAGTTCTTTCCAAACAACTGTGACTATTAGGCGACATCTATCTTAAACAAGGCAGAATCAGAGGGTTCATGTTCCAATTCCACTCCCGTGGAGCAATCAAATAATGCAGATAAATAGCCAAATCGTCTTCCTTTCTTTTCTTTTTCAAAATCTTGCCTCTAAATATTATATTAGTCCTTTTCCTCTCTTCCCAACTACAATTCTGTACAAGAAGTCGGTTGTATTGATCTTTATTAACTGGTAGGCTGAGTGTGATCAATAAGGCAGTGTTACATTGATATGCAGTCTACTTTTTTGGTGAGAAAGGTATGCTATCTATTCAAGTTGTGTATTGTACTACTGTCACTTGAAAATCAAAAGCTTGTAACTACGCAAACCACCATCAACTGGAAAAAGAATGAATTCTTATTGGCTGTCCCACTTATTTATCAAATCATTAGAGAAAGAAATGAGACAACTGTTCTGAGAAAGCATCTTACAGATGGAGGCCTGCCGGGCTCAACTCCATGCCTTATATTAGGATCGGCCTTTCCTGGTGACTCAGGTTTTCCACCTGTCTTCTTCTCATCCCTAGCCTTGTTGAAGATCACAGTAAACCCCTCAGCTGAAGCAGGATCATTGACATCCCATTCACCAAATTTAGGGAGTGGCCTACCCTTTTCCTGCTAGCAATCAGAAAAATATTCTCACTATTATTCAGCCGAGTAATGCAAATGGCAGGCAAGTATAAGTTTACAGAGCTAATGATTGACAGGCAATAAAATCTTCTCTCAACTACAAAAATATAAATATATATATAAAATAAATAACAAAAGGACAAACCAGCACTATTTTACAACCTGAACTCATCCGGGTTGTCAACTATCACACACCCCACACAAGAATAAAATTGCATCAACCACAGAGGACAGAACGCCAGAAACCCAATGTCAGGCTACCCCTAGATTTCTAAACTACAAATGACCACTCAATAGGATCAAATACTTTCAAAAAGGTTCCAAGACAATTATCTACCACCATACACGTACTGGCCCCCTATATTTATAAACGTATACCAATAACTTGCAACTTAGCCTTCACATGCCAAAGACCAACTCAATCTAACAATTCCAACCTGACCTCAACCTGAGTAAATGCTAAATGGATCCAGTTTCCAAAAACACTTCAGTAAGGATATGGAACACTGAGTAAGATTATGGAACACTGAGTTTAAAACCTGGCTATTACTATCCCCCTAAATCCTGCTCAGTGCTGCATCTTTAGGATAATCCTAGAAAACCAGAAAATGAGATAGGTTTTGTCTCCTGATCAAATGATAGGAGCCGCTCCAAGATGATAGGAACTGCTCCAATGGCATTTTACTGAACTCAACATTATAAGGGAAAAACAGAAGAATACACAGACAAGAAATGGCTAGCATTCAGAAAGCGTTAACACATATAAAAGGAAATGGAGCTAATATCCTATCAAAATCAGACAGAAGAGGAAGACGCTCAGAAAAGCCTACTGATTTTGAATTAGGACATCAAGCAATTTAGAAACATAACTCAAGTCATATTCAGGAAGTACTCATCACAGCTGTTCAACCCACCAGATTCATATTATTAAAATAAAAACTATAAAGATACATGAATTGAATGAAAAGAAGGAAAAAAAAAACAGGTAAAAAGAACTCTAACCTTCTCCCAGGACATAAAAACCCAAATAGAAGAAAGCTTTTTAGTTCTTACAGAAATCCTTGTTTTGGACAAAAAAATTACAACAAAACCCTTCTTCATCGAACTATTCTACGCATTCAGAATCAGCATAACACACACATACACACAGAACCACNATATACGTGAGCGTGGAATACTCAGGAAAGATCAAATGCCCTTAATATACTAAGCAAAATCACCATGAATTAGGTAGAAGTTTGTATAAGATTATATGCCCCACTCAAACAATGAAGGACAACAAATAATAACAATACCAACACTAAATAGAAATGCAGACTCGAAAAATATTCTAACTTGATAATTTTGTAAGAAAGATAAGGGAAAATTTGTCATTCACCATTCCTTTTCTGGTCGTTTCATTTTCACCATTCCTATTGAAACCAAACTAAAAGAAAATTGAAAAGTTAAAATCTGCTCCTCTGGAAATCCAAAATTGCATCATGTAACTGCGGAAACTCGAAAATCAAAAAACAAAAGAAAAAAACATAAATTTTGCTCAAAATTAATGCAAAATAAATACTACAATAGATTGATCTGAGTCAATTACAGTTGAATTAATACAGATTAACCAAGAAATCTATGAAATACAGCTAAAGCCAATAAAAAACCGGAGCAAATCCAGCAAATTAAGCATCACAAAGATTAAAAATAAAAAACAAAAAAGCATACAAATATTAAGAATTTATATTCAGATTGAAGAAAGAGACGAAGGCGATTACGTACCGACATGAATTCGATCAAAAAGGAAAACTTTTTTTTTTTTTTTCCGGGAAAAGAAATGACTCGGAAAGCAAAGCGAGAGAGAGAGAGAGAGAGAGAGAGAGAGAGAGAGAGAGAGAGGTTGGGCCAAAAATGGGCCTATAATTGCAATGTGAAATCTGGGAATATGAGGCTTTAACGGTTCGCTTTTTTCTTGAATAAACGGCGTTATGTTGTGAAAAAGGAACGGAAAGATTGTTCGGTCGCCGTTTGGTCAACGTCAGCGCTGACGTGGTTTGTGTGTTTGAAATGAAATTGAACGGAAGGCAAATTATAAATAAATAAATAAAGTAATAACGGAACGGGGTGGTGAGCTGGCAGACGGAGTGAGGAAGTTAGGAGTAGCTGTTGGGTTGCACGGAGGCAAAAACAGCACATTGACTTGCTGGCATTCGTAGCGTTTAAAATTTCAAACAGTTTGGCGTCTCCATGTCCTCTATATTAATCAAATTAATTAATTAATCAATTAATGTTGATACCAACTTTTTTCTCTTTCCATTAATGGAAAAAAAAAATGTATAATTTTTTTCCAAACAGATAGTTAGTAAATTAGCATATTATACTTGTATGTATTTCTATTTTTTCGTACATTTCTCAATTATATAAAATAATGTGTTTTTTAAAACGCAAATGTATTATTTGTGTGTTATATGCATCTGTATTTTTTTGAATTATACACTTTTGTCAAATGCATTATACACTTATTATATGCAAGCAGACTATTGAAAAAAAAGACTACAAATAATTTTAAATTTTTTATATGATAGCTGAATTTTTCGCCGTATGCTGTTAACAAATTTACGGAATACTACACTAATGTATTTCATATGTACTATACTCAGTCCTGTGTTTTAATAAGTATGGTTCAAAGCTCTAGTTTATGTTCATAAGGTAAAACTTATTTATTCGAATTCTACAAGCAAATTTCAAACGGTGTTTCTTGATTCCCATTTTTTTTTCCCTTGTGCCCATCAAAACTCTGCAACTTGCAAGTTATAAACTTTGAACATATAAAGAAGACAAGATGAGACAATGTGAATATATACAAATCAATATGAACATTATTAATTATACAAAGTCAACAATAGCAATTCATCCATGTAAATTTTGCTAGATTCTGTCTGCCATGCCCATAACAAAGGCATTATATTTTGCAAAAGAGAACCCTAAAATACATGGCAGCACATCAACATATTCCCTTGCAGTGAAGTCCCTGTGCCTCCAGCATCAGGTGCAAAATGAAGATGTAGATTGAGACACCCGCTTCATTTGGTTCCCTCAATCAATGGCCAACTTCTTTCTCTATCAAAGAGCTGTTTCCTCCACCTTTATGGGCATGTGACGTGTCTAACCAAAATTTGGCTAGTCATAGCCCCCAGGATAGATTATAATTCATTATTCACTGCAGAAAGAAAAATGGTGAACTTAGATTTGATACAAACAAGAAGATTTTGGGGATGGTGGAAAGCTTTGCATAAACGTATTTTTGGGCAAAAAAAACTGACTGATTAGGTAACGAATGGCACTGATTACTGATCCTGACCTTCCAAGCAGTGAGCCAAATGACACTGCTCTCTCAAACATCCTGATTCCTCAACTACAATAAACTTGCTCAAGAATCATGTTTATAGGAAGGAAGTATCATGTGCAAGAGTCTGCTCTTAAACCCTTATCCATTGCACAGAAACCAAGAGCCCGTCTCTTTGATAGGTGGAGTGCAACAATGAAATAATCAGACATGGCGATAAAAGAAAGAACCACCTAAAAGAAATAATAGCATATTACCTATCAGCAAACCTTATGCATTATATGAGAGCATCTTTAGCATTCCAGCACTTGTTTCCAGAAAGAAGCCTATGTTACCTAAAGAGAATGTAAAGAGAATATAAGTGTTAAAAGGGTAAATACCTGTAGCCCTTGATCATAAAAGAAAACAGGGCCTGTAAATGCATTAAGTAAAAGTTGGAACTCACATAGAATGGGGCATGATTCATTTTGCCACAACAAATATCATATCACAAAACATGACATCCAAGCATGAGGTAGACTGCATTTCACCTAAAGTAGCAGAAAATACATTACTAATAAATACAAGAAGATATATGTTGTTAAAGAAAGTAGAAGATAAGGAAAGGTATTAGAGAATGCAGCTTACTCTATAAACTATAGCAGAAGGTCATGTTGTATTATAACTTCAGTAAGCGATGAGAGCCATTGCAGTCTCATCTCTCAACGGACCTCAAGTAGAAAGGTTTATATCAAAACTTCGTTAAGTAAAGTGAACCAATCACAATCCCATCTCCCATCAGACCTCCGGTAGAAAAGTTTATATCATAACTTGGTTAAGTAATGAAAGCCCATTGTGGTCGCATATCCCAATCCAAGTACGGCTTTACTACCTCTCTTTAGTATTAGTTCCTTTTATGCGCCTCAAAGAATTTAGTCTTCCCATTGCATTCATCAACCCCTCATGTAGCATTTGGGCGCTTCCATCCAAATTTCCAGATATCAGTCCCCTTTCAGATAAATCTCCCAAAAGTTGTTCAGCTTTAATAAGATTATTATGAGAGGAAACAGCACCAATGAGCAGAGTATAAGTTGTAGTGTTGGGCATGAGACCTCTTTGTTTCATCTCCTCATAAAGCTCAAATGCAACCACAACATCACCATTAGCACAAAGGCCTGAAATGAGAACATTAAACACAGGGACATCAAGCTTCACACCACAGCATTCCATTGTGCCCCTCAGTTTTAGAGCCACTGCAAGGTTGGCTTGTTTGCAGAACATGTGCATCAAAGTAGTAAAAGTAGCAGTTGTTGGAATGAGTTTCATTCGAAGCATGCGATCAAGAACCAGCATTGCTTCTTCAATCTTCCCGCATTTCGCGAGCCCTCTAACCAGAGCACTCTCAGCAATGTCACTGGTAGTAACACCAAGAGCCTCTATATGATCTTTTAGTTCGAATGCTCCTTGTATATCTCCCACTCTACACATACCATTAATTAAGGTGAAATAATGTGTATCCTTGGGAGTGAAACCTTTTTCCAACATTTCATAAAGAAGGGCACGGGATGCTTGGAAATCTTGGCTTCTGAATAGTCCATTCAAGATAGCAATGTGGGTGTCTATATTAGCAGAAACGCCTAACAGATTCAGGACACTAACTAGCTCAAAGGCCTTCACCATCTTACCAGTCTCAGAATACTTGCTAACAAGCATGTTAACTGTTAGATGATCAGCTATAGCACCTTCCATTATCATCTTATTCAACATTTTGTGGCCAACATCCAACATACCGGACTCGCATAATCCAAGAATAAGAGAGTGGCAAGTCAATTTGTCGGGAAATAATCTGGCCTGGATTATGTTATTGTATAACATAGAGCATTTCACGAGGTCCCGGTTCTTCGAGTATCCATGCAAGAGAATATTATAAGTAGCCAAATTAGGGCACAATCTGCTGCTCCCCATAGTTGAAAACAGTTCATTTGCCTTCATTAGTTTTCCCATCCTCGAGTATCCATCTATCATGACATTACAAGCAACAGTATCCAAGTATAGACCTTTGTTCTCCATCTCTTCAAAGAGATACAAAGCAGCCTTAGACTGGCCAGTCTTGAAAAGGCCATCGACTAGACAGGTATACATTATTGCACTTTGTGAGCAAGTCACTTTTCCCATGAGTTTCCCAAACAACAGGATGGCGGCAACCATTTTTCCCTTCCAGCATAACCCAGCAAGAAGGCTACCATACGTATAATCATCAGGCAGAACATTATTCTCAACCATCTCATCAAGAAGGGATACAGCCTCTTGCAGATTTCCAGATTTACATGTCTCATAAATTATTGTATTGTAGATAACAGTATCAACAACAGATGGAATGCCGTGGAGTTTCTTCAAAAATTTCCTTGCTTCCCCCAAATTTCCACCCTTGCATAGCCCTTTCAGTATACTTCCATATGTGAATGGAGTTGGATGATGACCTGACTTAATCATTTCATCAAACATAGAAAATGCTTTTAATCCATTTCCCATGTTTCCATGGCCATTTATTATACAATCATAAGTAACGGAATCGGGATCAAGACCCATACTGCCCATATGACGCATGAAATCTTCGGCCACTTCTACTTTTCCAGCTTCACAAAGCGAAGCAACCAATATGTTACATGTGAAACGGTCAGCACCATGGCCATTGTGATTCATAACAGCATAAATCTTTAACGCTTCAACTATGTTGCCCATCTTGCAAGAGTTGTAGATTAAAGTAGAACATATTATTCTATTCGGTGCAAGGCCAGCTTTATAAATCTTACATAGTATCTCCCTCGCATGTTTCATCTTCCCAGCTCTGCAAAGTCCATTTACGAGCACCGAAAATGCTATAATATCAGGATCCACACCATCCTGGACCATCATATTAAACAACTGCACAGCTTCGTCAAGCAACCCATTTTTGCATAACCCATCCATGATCGCTGTATATATAGTACAACTAATAACAATCGCATTCATCCGCATTCTCTCAAAAAGACTTCTTGCTAAATCAAACTTGGCATGCTTACACAGCCCATTCAAAAGAGCCCCATAGCTGACTTCATTAGGTCTTAGTCCCATAGCTTCCATCATGTCCAAAAGTCTGAAAGCTTCTTCAAGCTTACCATTTTGGCAGAGTCCACCAATCAAAGCATTGAAAGTAACAAAATTCGGTGAAAGATTAAAAGTAGACATCTCATCAAAAACCCGGGTAGCAACACCAAGTTTCCCCTCCATCACAAACCCATTAATAAGAATATTGTAGGTAACCTCATTAGGAGATAACTTCTTCCTTCTCATTTTCTTCAACAGTAAATAACCTTTTGCACTCCTATTGTTTCTACATAAATCACCAATTAGCATGTTATATGTACATACGTCTGCTTCTATACCCTTAGAACCCATGTGATCAATAAGCTCAAAGGCTGTTTTATACCTCCCTTTCTTGCAGTACCAATTGAGCAAAGTATTATAACTAACTATATTTGGAACATAGCCACTCTTTTCCATCTTTCTCAGAAGATAACTAGCTTTCTTAAGCTTCCCTTCAACACATAAAAGACTAATCAATATATTAAACGTAGCGACATCAGGGCAAATCTTATTGGCAAGCATTTCTTTGAAAAAAGACCATACTGACCCAGCTTTCTGGTCCTTTGCCAACCAAGCTAGGATCATATTACAAGTACAAGTGGACGGCCTAAATCCCCGAAAACCCATTAAATACGAAGTCTCTACAGCATAATCAACCATTCCTTCCCTTAAATAAACTCTAATTAGAAGGTCAAAGACTGAAGGGTTTGAATTGCAAAGAGAGTAAGTATCCATCAGAGCACCAAAAACAGGTTTTGGGGCAATTCCCATTTGCAACAAATGCCCCAAAATTGATTTGGCAGAGTCATACATTCTAGCTCGAACAAGTATATGGGTTGTAACAGAAAGTATGTGAGTGAGGTGGTTGAGTTCCAAACCAGGTTGTTTAATGACCCAATTGAGAAATTTCAAAGCCAGCCTTCCATGTACTGGTCTAAGAGAAGCCAACCTATAATCCATGTGGTTCAGAGACTCCCAACGGTCTATGGTGAGAATTGCATATATGCTCTTCTCCATTTCTGTGCCTGTAGTTCCCAAATGTATAACAGTTTAGCCTAAAAGAAAAGCACACTCTGCCCAAAAAATCAAAACTTTAATCTCAAAACACACACTCAACGAGAAGCGTAGAGAAAGTGACATACCAGAGGTTTGTGTGCTTTTTTTGTGAGCTATGTTTCTGGCATCATCATCTCCAAGATTTGTTTTGATGTCTTGGAAGAAAGCATGAAAAGCTCTGAACTTTGAAATTCGGTGGGAAATTAGAGAGAATTGTTTAGCTCTAGTCGTTGAGGAGGACAACATTGAGTTTGAGTGCTATGCTTCTTTCTCATGACCGCCTTCTTTGTCACTGTGGAGGAAATGATAAAGAGCGCGTATCTTTGAGCGCCGGTGAACACGACTAACAGACAAACCGTTGGATAACATCCACCGGCTGAAATATTTAACACACGAAAATGGGTTATATATATAATTTGCTACACAAAAAATTATTATACATAATAAATAAAATAAAAAAAGAATTTTAATAAATATATATATATAACTTTTTTTTTAAATTTATAAAAAGAGTTAGGGGCCAAGAAAAGAAATTGTTGATTCTTTTGGTACCTCTCCACTTTCTCCATTAATGAGATTATAAATAAATGGAGCTAATTTTCCCACTCTGCTTTTGTGCATTTACACTCCCTTTTTCCCACTCCTCTTCAATTTTAACCAACATTTCAACCTATTAAAAAAAGGCATTTGTTAGAAGAAAAAAATGTATTATTATGAGTAAATAAAATGATCCCATATGTATTCCTAAGTATATATTTGTATTTTTATTGACCCGAAGAAAAAAGCTCTGATTTTCTAGAATAATCAACCAAAACTTATAAAAACAATTAAGGTTAGAGGCTAATAATAGTAATTTCATTTGGATGGTGTCGCCGGGGCTTATCCGTTCAATCTTACCATGATCATCTAGAAGACACAAAAATCAGAAACATTTCAGGTGACTCAAATCAAAGCATCCAATTCCAACCCAAGAAAGGAAAAAATATAAATAAAAATGAAGGGCAAAATTTGAATCACTTTCTCGCCTTCAATTAAAACCCAAAAACATCCGTCTGGAATTACAATATACATATTCCTAGGCTTATTACCAACATTCAGGTCAGAGAAAGTGAAACTGACTAATCTAAAGGCAGTTTGGCCATAAACTCATAACATAGAAAGAAATCTAATATAAACAACCAAAAGAGATTTTCTATCCCCCATCATCTGTACGACTCCCCAATTTTCGGACATTGTAAGAATCCACAGAAAGAATTTCAAATTTTCAAGCCATTGTCACTGAGGAGCCAACATGAGTCAGCAAAAGTATAATGATCATCTGCTGTATATAGTTGATAAAAGCTTTGCTCTCCGGCCTCCAAAAAATAGATAATGCTTTCAGAGTTCACAAAATCCATCAAAGTTGCTATAATTCCGGGAGCTTTGGTTCGGATCTTTCATCTGCACAAAGAAGAAGAAGAATAAGAGTGAAATACTTTGGTAAGTACTCAATAATAAATCAGATGTGTGTACATGCAATACGGATGATTAGTTAGCACTTCAACCATCACTACAGTTATAGAGAGACCAGAGGAAAATCACATATTATCTTAACTTGAAAAACTAAAGGATAGAAAAGATTAACAAAGTAATTTGGAATAAATAAAAAGGAAAAGGACGTTGAACTGACATGTACATGGTAACTATAAGCGCAATGACTGGTGTGCTGGGGCAACAATATCAGCTGAGGTTCTTTCTGTTAACCAAAGCCAAATCCTTCACTAGCTTCATGAATGGCAAGCATCAACCGTTCATGAAGCTGTTCTTTGGAGGTGTACTCAGGAAGGTCTAGTTGATTAAAGCTGGAGATCACATAGGAATCCATTAGAAACATCAAGCTTGATGAGCATGTAAGCGGGCAGAAAAATATATTTTGTTCCCAGTAAGATGTGCACAAAAACTATGTTTATACTAACCACGTATGAGCAGAGGGCAGCCTGTCAGGAGCTCCATATGCCTTGTGAATCTGAAATCTCTGAGCACCAGAGATACCTTGCAAAGCCCTGAACCCCTCTAACGGAACCTGAAAAACCACAAATACATTAGCTCCACTAATATAAAATGTATCCGTTCAGAAAAACTCACAATCCTGTTTTGGGGCTCATGCATCAACAGAAAACAGGAATAGAAACGCCCTTGCTGTTATTAGCACCCAAAATAAAACCTCTCATTACCTTTGATGTTCCAGTCACAAATTGCAGCAGTCTTGCCATGTCTTCCTTGTTGAAACCTTTAACCACCTCCCAAAACCATTCAACAACACTAGATGCTACCGTGTAGCCAGTATACTCAGTGTTGGCCTTCAAATCATCCACTGCAAGGCCAATGCACCATTCAGATACCTCAAAAGAAGCAAAAGAAGATTATCTATTAAATAAGCTCATATAAAAGGCAACTCACAATCAATCTCTGGAAGACCACTGATAAGTAGCTCAAGCTCCTTATCGTTAAAAATAGATATAAGCTCTCTCGGGACCAATTCAGTGAACCCCTCCAGGAAAGAATTAATTTGAGGACGGATAGCATTTGTCAAGATGTGTTCAGCTACAAGGTCAACATACTCATGCTTAGTTTCTTCTGTAACCCTAATATTTCTTCCTCCCGGTTTGAGCTCATAATCAGTAACCTTTTCAAGAAGAGGATGGAAAACAAAAAAGGAAAACACAAACCAAACAACACAACAAACAAAACATTAGTCAAACCCATGAACTCAAAAATATAATGAAAGTTAAATAAGAATCAATTGACATTTAAGCAAGACTAAACAACTAAATAAAAAAAAACAAAGTGCTTTAAAAACCAAAGAAAATAAATAATAAAACTCACATATCAATCAGAAGTTGACATTCAAATACCTGGTTTTTCTCATAAAGGATATGTTTTTCTTCATCCGCATCCATGCTAAACGTCAGGTCAGGTATATCACTCACATCATTCTGGAGGGGTAAAAAAGGCATAAAGAGAAACAAAAACTTAATATAAAGTCCTAATCCATGCAGCAAAACCATCAGAAAAGAGAATTTCCGAATGAACGATGCATATATTCAATCAGTTAACAAGATAAAAACCTAAAACCAAACCCAGCCCCATCCAACTCTGAAAGATTTATAATAAAAAAATTCAGATTGTGCTCAAAATCCCACTAACCTCCAGCATCCACTTCAAATTCTTGTAGTAATCAGGATCCACAGCCTCTATATCATGGTAAGTCACCTTTACACCAAGTATGTGCTTATAGAAGGATCGAGTGAAATAAACATCCAAAAGTTGCCCATCAAAAAGTGCCTTTGCAACCTGAATAAAATCACACCAGAAAAAATTAAAGAGAAATCTTATACAGACACGAAAAGGTCATAAAACAAGTCTCAAAAACTCATCCAATGGTTGAGAAGAATTACCACACGGCCCACAAATTTAAAGTAAGAAAGATGTTCCGTCTGGTAGACAGAATTGGGGTTTGGCTGGAAAGTTGCATTGTTTCCTACAGTGGTGAAAAGCAATGCACCCTTGTCAAATATAACCCGTGATAGTAATTGATACCACTCTCGTGTCAGACCGCCAGCATCAATACCCTCTTCCCCTTGGAATTGAACATTTAATCGTCCCTTCATGTCCTGATTAGGCCGCATGCGCAACTGATTGTAAGAGTCCTCCAAAACATAAGCCCGGCGAACACTTATTCTCAGTGGACCAGAGAGATGTTGCTCATGTTGTTGCCTAATTCTTGACCGGAAATATGCTCTCTTGTTGTCAAAATCGATTAGCCTTGGTGCCTCCAGCATCATAGTAAGGGATTTCTCCAACAAACCCGGATTCTGTCTGATAAAGGCATTCAAAAGCCGGCGATGCTTCTCAGCAAACCTTGTAAATGTGACAGCACCATCAAATTTTCTCTGAGAATCCCCACAACTGTGGCACTTAGCAGTTGAAGGATCTGAGTTTCCAGCAGATTCTTTGACTTCTCTTGCAGTCACATTCGCATTATCTTGCAGCGTCAAAGAGAGATTTGCTTGTAGCTTTTCACACAAAACAAAAAATGCCTCCATAAAAGGCAGGAGTCTCTGGGTTCCAGGAGGGAGAGGAGACGAAGAAGAAGAACCCTGTACATGGTCCCCAATATTTATAGTAGACATGGTTGGACAGAAAGAGCTCTGACCCAGATGTGTTTCAGTCGCACTTATACAGTTGCTCAATTCTTGCCACAATGGCTCAAGTGCCACATTTAGCTTCGACATGGTGGCACGCTCCTCCTGCTCCGCATCATTCTCCAGTCCTGAATTCTCACTAGCCCTAGGTGAAGTAAGTGAGCAAAGTGCTTGTAATACACGTAAGATTGCTGGCCCAGCCATAGACCCAGCACTCAAACCCAACATCTGTGTATTTCGGAGGGTGACAAGCTCACCAACAGCTGATGCACTCAACCCATGAGCTAGTTCTGAAAGCTCTGAGATAAAAAAAATTCGATGGGCAGCTGCAACTGAAGCCAACTTCTTCAGGACCTCACCAGCAAGCATATAAACTTTATCTGAAAGCCTAATCAAGTAAACAAACGAGATTAGATGCTCCTTTACAACATACTTCACATAGCAGCACAAAGGAGAGCGGGCTGGTATAATATGCAGGTAAAGGAAATGCACGTAACAAATTAAGGAGCAACTACTCAAATAAAGCACAACAGTCAAAAGCTAAACAATAGCGCACACATTCAAATAACGCAAATAAGAATTAGAGAACTAATAATACCCCTCACGACCAAGAAGGCTGCAAAGGTTGTGCAGATCAGATTCTGGCAGCTTCAAGAAAATATTATAAGTATCTGTATTCCTCTTTCCATCTGAAGTTGATGATTCACCACTAATAGGCTTATCCCCATGATCAGATTCTTGTTCCAAAGCAGGACCCTTTTGACCATCTCCTGAAGCTTCATTTATGGCTAGATTTTGAGAATTCCCATCTACCCCTTCGGATTGAGAACGACCCTCTAATTTTGAAGCTGAGGTATAAACAACAACCTGAAGCAGGCCCATGACCTGTAGCACAAAAAAAAAAACCATAAGATTGAGCTGAATTTTAAAAATATTGGATAGATAGCAAGGTATGATTTTAAAATTAAATAATCAAATTATGACTCCAGGTTACACCAAGATATATGGCAAGCAAGACGCAAGTCATCTACCATATGCCATCTTAATTATTTAAAAACTTTTAACAAGAGCAAAATAGTTAAGGAGCAGGTACGGGGTTTGGTCCATAATGGGTGATGAGTTAGACATTTTAAACAATTGAATTACACTCAAACACATTGAATTTTAAATTTAGATAATCTCTCAGGTACAGTTGAGGTAGTATGGAGGTGGACACCAAACAAGAGACTTAACCCCTATAATTGTATAGACAAAATTAAAAAACAACATTCTGCTTGGGGTCACATTCAAAAAATGGTTCATGATAAATTAAAAAAAGGTTGTACCTGCTCAAGATGAGCAGTGCCATGTAAAAAATGAGGCCGGTTCAGGAGTTTTAGGAACAATATCAGGGGAACATTCACGTCCTGCGTGTTTCCAGAAATTTTTGATGAATATCCTCCCTCTCCCATTTTCTCCTTGCCTTTATCCTTCTTGGTTTCCATATGGATAGAACTTAATGGTTCAGGAACGCCTGAGAAGTCAAAGTAGAACAACATATTTGCCACAGCAGAATGATTTGTAGCCAAATAAGTCAATATCTCAAGAATTCGACGCAACACCAAGGGAGGAAGACCTGTTGAAAATGAAAATAGAACATATAAATTCATAGTTCAAAAATAAAAAATCATGTAGATATTTATTGCCACATCAGATGATTACCATCCAACAACTGTGATCGACCATAAACAACATTTGAATTGCAACCGTAAAGCCTTTGGGAATTAATAGTTGCTAGTCCACTGACTGAGCCTTCAGCCTCAGGTCTGATCATATCGAGCAAAAGACGAACTAAGATTGCTCTTGTAACACTATGGGTGCACAAGTTTAGCAAAAGCCTCTGCAAGAGTCCTTTACCAAGGGGCTAAACACGCAAACCAAAACAAATCCACCATGTTAGCAGAATATAATTCAATAAATGATTTTATGCGTGAAGGCATGTCTGCACGTTACCAGTTTGGCAGCTAAGTACGTCCAAAAAAAATCTAGCTAGCACGTGTGATATTCCAATTCCCATAATTAGAATATGGTTTTACCTGGGCTAGTCGTAGAAGCCTAATTAAGGCTTTCAAAGCATTAGCATCCAGAAGCGGCTCTCCTTCAATTTCCTTAACCTTCAAGCTGTCCGCAAGAGCAGAAACTGCCCTCCGACCAATTGTGACTCCAACACCCCTGTCGATTACTGTCTGCCGGTCAAAACCCAATCCATTTCTCCGATTATTTAGCCTGTGGCTGCTTCCAAAAAGACTGCGAGCCTGATAATGACTCATTGCTCGATCTCTTAGCATTTGGGCTTCTGCAAGTAATGGAGAAGGCAATGCAGACAGAACAGCTTCTGAAGAAGTTAAAAGTACCTGGATAAACAGAAAATACAGGATTACTACATATTAAGACAAACAATCACTACAATCAAGGTCATGAAAAGATGCAGTTCCAGATGGAAACCTCTTCGCGTAAATCAGCAGGAAAAGTAGCAATTATTGAAGCATTGTCCATGTCAACTGGTTGTCCCTCAGCCTGCTGTGCAACCCTTTGTGCTCTTTGTTGAGCCAAAACTTCTGCTTGGATATCTGGAGGAAGGGCAGCTAAAAACTCAGGATCAATGTCATCCACAGAAGGCGGTGCATAAGATGGAGGTTGAACAGGCTGAGCTTGCTGTGAAGCAAGAACTTCAGCCCTCAAATCTTCAGGCAGAGCCTCCAGGAAGGTCGGATCAATTGCATTAGCACCAGGAGCCTCATTATTCAAACTAACTGGTTCAGCCTGATTAGCTTCTGGAGCAACCAATGTGTTTTGACTTAACGGCCCATCTGTACCATTTTCAAAAGCAGGCATGGGATGGCCCGTTTGATTTACTTCATCAATGCAATTCATATCAACATCAACATTTGTTGGCACCGAAGAAGTATGAGAATCACCTGGATTAGGTGCTTCGAAGCCGAAACTTGCCGACACATTACCAACCTGGCCCTCTGTTCTTGAGGATCCATCACAACCCACGGCCTCCACTGTAACATCATGTACATTAGAAGGAACTTCAGAACCCCCTTCACATTGTAAATCAGCACTGTCTAACTCTGGAACTGACCCGAGTTGCTCACCAGCAGTACCATTCCCATCACCAGTGTCCATGCTATCATTTGGTGTACTGTTCAGTGAAGGTGGCTGAATTGACATTGGTTCAGGTACCTCGGAACCAACAGATTCTGGATTGACTTGTTCTTGGCAGGGAACACTCTCAGAACTTGAGATGATTTGATGTATTGTTTCACCACCCCTGTCTTGATTTTGATCTTCATTTCGTTGATGGCTGCTGTCATCATTCTCTGCTGCTACTTGACTATCATTTAAAGGAGGGTGATCTGGCTGTTTCTCCTGCACTCTGGAGTTCTGGGACTGTCGTTCAGCAGGGATATCAGCAGGAGCAATACTTCGTAATTCAGATATAAACTGTTCCTCCACTGCCTGTGCAATAGCAGCTGCTTGAGGACCTGCTTGAGGCTGGCCATCATCAGTCCATCGACCATCACCTGGTCCTCTTCGTCCTGATAACTGCAATGAGTCCATACCTACAGAATAATCAGTCAAAGGTGGGGGTGCTGCACCACCCAAACGGTCACCAAAAAGATTGCTTGGTACGTGATCATATGGAAGAACAGGAGCATCAAACATGTAGAAATGAGCTACATCAAAGCTCCCTGATGACAGGGCTTCTAAATCCCGGGATGAATTTCCACCTGCTGACCACATTGAGACCAAATCCCCAGACTGAGAAGGTCTTAAAAGCAGAGGATGTTGAAAGCCATTTGCTTCTGTAACAGTTCGCTCAAAGGAAGACCTACTCGTCTGACGGCGGCGATCAAAACCTAATGGCCTTCGTAGACCAAACAGGTCATCCACGTTAACCCCTTCAAAAGGTTCAGCAGCAACATCAATGAGACCACTTGTAGCTCCAGGCTGTCCAAGTACCTGCAAATGATCAAGCCCATCAAGGGCTTCCCTCCATCTCACCTCTATGACACGATTCTCATGAAAATCGTCATCGTCTTCATCTATCATCTCATCATTGTAATCATCTCCCAAGCCAGTATCATCATGGTCTTCCACATCAGTATCAGCAAGAGACATCATACCACCACCATCTTCTGCTATATCCTCATCCTCATCCTCTCCCTCATCATCATCCTCATCATCCTCACCATCATCACCCATGTCATCATCTTCATCACCCATATCATCATCTGCCCTATTCTCAACACGGAAAGTCATATCAATTTGATCAGTGTTGTGTAATACATTACCATCCATCTCTTCACGCATAAAATCCATCCCAAGCTCCATAGGTGGATTAGAAGCTAGTGGTCCTTCAACATCTATTCTCATGTCCTGTTCCACCAACTGGTTTGGATTTGCATCAGGATTACCTTCACTTTGAGAAGCTCCTTGACCCACTTGTTCGGTCTGTACAGCATCTGTTGCATCCTGCTCACTGCTTATATTCTGATTATGCCCCACAGTATTATCCCCTGATGCGGCAGTTACCTGATCATCAGATCTTCCATTTAACCCTGTGGATTTTTTCTTGTTCGTCTCATCAGATTTAAAATATTGCTCACTAGCATTAGCAGCCCTTGTTAGGCTTTCTAAAGCCTTGAGTATCAAATTCACAGTTTTGGAAGCATCAGGATGGTCCAAATCAATCACATGAAGGATACCAGTCAGACACTGAATCATTCCCCCATCTATCATGCTTTTCGCTATGTCTGGTGAAAACCCGGAACCAGGTAAGTTGCTGGATGATGAGTTTTTTGACAAAATAGAATACACCAAATCAACAAAAGCATAAACCCTTTTATCCGGCAATAAGATGCTCGTAGTGGAACTAGAATCCAAGTTAGAAAATGAGGATAAAGCTTTAACAAGTTCATTAATTACTCGTCTGCGCCCTTCACTGGAACGACCACACAGAACTACCAGAAACCAAGAAGCTTTTTCAGACAACTTGTCTCTCCATTCATCAGGTCCAGCAGATTTATCTATGGTGAGCGGAAGCAACCAATGAATTACATGGTGAAGTATACCACCAAGTCCAGGACCATCCAGTTGATTAGATCCCCGCAAATGAGTCATTTCCAAATCCCGTTTAAGTATAACCCCAACGGCATGTACATACATCAGAAGAATATCACTCAGTAACTTGAGAACAAAGGTCACCTTGGCCAACCCTGCAGATCTTTCAGAATCAGACTCCAATTTCCTTGTCTCATCAACCTTTGATTTACCCTTTACCTTCATAGCAGGCTCATCAACCTCCATAGCAGATAGGTTACTCACACAGTCCTCCTGGCTCTTTGGAAAATGGTATTTCAAGACTATTTCAAGAAGCTGATCTATCACTTGAGTGAGATTGGCAGGGATTTTTTTGTGATTTTTTGAGCATTTACCTGATCCATCATGTAGCTTATTTTCAGGAATCCGTACACATTCGTTGGAAGATAATCCAGCCTCAACAGCTGATACTTTAGATTTTTCCTTTTCCTTCTCTTTTTCCTTCAGTAACACAACAAAGGTCCTACCTCCTGATGTCTCCAACTGACAAACTGCAGCAGCAGCTTTCATAAAAACCAGAGGATCTCTTGAGATCACAGGTGCCATTGATGTCAAAAATGTCCTTGAAGAAGTACGCCCACCATGCCTGTTGCCACTCAGGGCTTGGCGAATCTCCAATTCCATTGCTGTTTGAAGTGTTTGCGGATCTTCAAGGAGATGACGAACTATAGCAGATGCAACAGTGTCATATCCAGGGAAAAAACAACTTCTTGGAAGGCCAAAAAGAGCTGCCAAGCCTCCATTTTCAAGGAACCGTAAAGCTAGAGAATGAGTTTTCGTCAAGCGAGCACATAACTGTAAAACAGCCTGCATGATCATAGATGGGACATGCTGCTTTATCAAGTCACACGCAACTGCTAGCACGTTATGACATTCTTCCATAGTCAAATAACCAGTAGATTTCCCCAATATTTTCTCAAATGCCGTGGCAGAATCTTTTTCATGGCTATCTGTAGCCTGTTTTTTCTCTGTATCTGATGCAGGGATTGACAAGGACGCATGCTCTCCAGATTCAGGCAGAGACCCTGTCTGAGTATCTTCAACGTTTTCAGAAATTTTGGGCCTTGATTGCAACATATTATCCAAGATAAGCAGTAGAGCACTGATACATTTTGGGACAATAAGCTCATTGCCCGACTCATCTTTGGCCTTAAAGTTCATCAAGATATCTATTGCAGCAGACACAATACCATGTTGTGCAGCAGTTTCCCTTGTGCTTCCATCCTCAGAAAGAAGCAATGCTATAACATGTGATACCATACTCAATGCACTGGTATCCTTAGAAAAATCTAATGGACAGTTCTTTAGCTGCTGAATTAGATAAGATACAACTCTTGGTCGGTCTTCACCTTTGTTCCGATTGCCAAGTGTCACAAGCAAATCTGTCAATGGGAATGCCATGGTATCACTACTCTGAAACAACTTAACCGACGCCGCAAGGATATCGTCAACAGGGGGAGCTTTCACACAACCCTCTTCTGCCAGCACATCCACAGACTTGTCAACACTATCAGCTTTTGATGCGTCTGATGAATTTCCTAGTGAAAGAGCAAGTGCCCGAGCCAGTTCATCATCCTCCTGCACAGGATCCTCGGGATGACTAAAGAGCCATTCCATGGCCATTTCAACGCTATTTGTTTCCACCCGCCTAAGCGCATCCTCTGCTCTGGCCCTTGAAAAACCCATCTCAACAATGGTAGTAATAGTACTTTCATCAAGTGGTGGTGGCATGAATCGTTGGTTTGTACTTCCGGAAATGCCACTGCGATTCTGCTTCACGTCCCCAACACCAGAATATACATGCATAACAAGTGAGACAATAGAAGCAATGAAACCTGGACTACAATTTGGAAACATGGGGTGGTTCCAGACAGGAAGTATCACATCAAGAACTTGAGATTGAAGCATACGAACAAAAACTTCGGGGTCCCTTGGCACAGGAAAAAGCCCAATTGACAGACCAACTGCAACTGGCTGAACAAGCAACTGCGCCTGGGATGCAGAGGTTGTCGACAAGAGTAAAGAAGAATTAACAAAATACTCGAGCACACGGCAATAGCTCTGTAAAGTATCAAGCAGCCATGGACTGTGGGACAGTTTACTTCCTTCAGCTGTCTTTTCATGATCAATACCTGATGTTGGCACACAGTATGGTAGGGTCCATAACAACTGACTAGTAGCTTCAAATGTCGTAAGCAGCTCCTTAAAGGTACCATGGACATAGAAATTATTCACTGTTGTGGTATAACAAGTTCGCCGCCTGCTGTCAAATGTAAGTGACACCATATCATCCACAACTTTTCCCAGATATCGACACTTGACTGAAAGTGAAGTATCAAGACCAGCTGATGTAGAATGCCCAGAGAAACTAAGAGACTCAAGAAACACTTTAGCTAGGGCAGTTCCAAGAGTCTTTGAAGCCAAAGTCAATGACCCTGAGTCAACTCTACGCCGATTTGGTGATGTGAACCCCTTGACAAGAGCCGTGAAGAAGGAGCGTAGTGTGGAAGCCAGCTTGTTGAGAATTTCCATCACAAGAACATCAGGACTTTTCTTTTTTAAATCCTGGGAAGTAGATGTCTCCGATACTGTTGATGAAGATTCAGAATCAACATTTAAAGCCTCCAAATGACGGCCTGTCCTTCCACCCCTTATGCGTGTAAACCCATGTCGACTACGACGGTGCAAACCTTCACCAGAACGAACAACTGAAAGAAACTCACGTTCTCCGGCCCACAAGGGCTGATTCCTAATAGAAACTGGATTCATATATCTCACCATTGGAATATTAGCATCATCATCACTCTCTCTTCCAGACGCATTAGACGGTGCTGCCTCAGCACTCTCTGGTTCTTGTTCAGCACTGATCTTCTCATCTGACTTGACATCGTTACACAGAGATATCTGCCAAATGATTTCTCTGTATGTACTCCCAAGATCTTTCAATACATCAGCATCTGCTGCACCCAGTTCAGACACCACAGTAGTCGTCCCTTTCAACAGAACATTAGACAGAGACAGAATACCTTCAAGACTGGAAAGATGTTTCAAAACTTTAGTTTGCTTTGCAGAATCCACCACAGCAAGTTGAGTCCCTCCAACTGAAACTAAGAGTTCATTTGTTGATTTCAGATGCTCTCTCAAGAATGAACACACTGCCCGAGCCAACGAAGCAGAATGTTGTGGTGAGAAGTTCTTAAATGCAACGGAAATACTCTGGCCAACTGAAACAGAAAGAGGCATTAAAGGCAAGGTAAATAACTGCAGGACAGCTTCAACTCCTTTCTTCTCCACAAATATACGGCATGTGTCACCATTCTGAAGTATTGTTTCAAGAAGACGTGCAGCATTGCTGACACAATCAGGAAGGAATAATTCAACATTCCCCGTTAAAGAATCAGAGGATGGTTCGGCAGTCTGCTCTGAACTATCCATTTTGGATGATTCCCCTCCATCAGACAGGACCAAGTTCCTCTCTTCTCCATCAGTTTCCATTGGAACAGGAGTAGAAGAGCACAGAGGATCAGTTGACATGTACGAAGCATCAACCCCATGTCCAATTTTTGAAATTGCATTTAAGATCTCAATCAGCATATCCACTCCAGGCCCACGCAATGAGGAAGCATGGCGCATTAATTCATCCAATCCACTAGATAAGGAGCCGGGTGTATCACTGGTAAGGGCACGCAGATAGGTTCTTGAAGTAAATATCTTCACAAAGCACCTCATAGCATTTCGCTCTTTCACAGCCTCAAGCCCATTATTAGTATTTATGCAAAGGGCATCTAGACACTGTGGTATGCATGTAATGGCTTCAGCAGAGCAAAGAACACCGTCCATTATAGCATCCAAGAAAGCAGAAGGAAGGCCTGCTGCATCTAAGACCGGAAAACAGGTAGGATCTTTGTGAATTAAATCACTCATGACTGTGGATGCAAGTGAAAACACCCCACCACCAAAATCTTTTGCCCTTTTAAATATTATGCATAAGCATTGTGGCAATAGACTCTCCTCTGAGCCGTAAACACGGGCAGTATTCCCTGGGGCATAAGTTCCAAGGGATATAGCACGCAGTAAAGCTTTCATCAGCAAACGTCGGTGATAGGAAACTAGTGGTTCTGAATACAAAGGCTGCATGTTGTCTAGCTCTGTGGAAGTCCCTGCAACTACTTGAGCACTCCTCCCAATGATCTCAGAATCTTCATCTTGTTGCTTTGAGCCATTTTCTACATGAGACACTTCCACATGAAGGCGAGAGATGGTATCGTCTAAACCACCCAAATCTCGAAACAATGCAGCAGCTGGATTACTGTAATCCATAAAAGCTTCTAAAATATGCACAGATGTGCTGACCAGATGAAGGTGCTGTGGGTTTGTATCTTTAAGCAAAGGCAGAAGGGTGGGAATAAAACCAGCTTCACGCATGGCTGAACAACCTGATGATGATGAAACCAAAACTGTGACAAGAGATAATAGAGCCTCAGCAAAAACAACAGACCACTTTGATGTATCACTGATGACAGAATCAATGGCCTTCTGCATGAGACTGGATAGGATTCCACGTTGCCCACCCGACGTGACAGCAGTCAAAACAGTAGGCTGTCGGGACCGATCTTGACATAGAGCAACCAATGAAAGAAGACATAGAATTCGAATTTTCTCAAGAACCACATCTTCAAAGCTCAATAACGACACTAATTCATTGACAAACTCAGGTTCAGTGTTGAAGAAAGAAACAAGGTCGTCAGCATCACTATTTGCTTGAACAAGAACTATGAAGGCATACAAGCGAATGCATGCATATTGCTGGCGGGTAGCTAAAGAACCAAAAGCCCTTGCAAACCGCAATCTTGTCAATAAAGAAAATCTTAAACTAGAGGGTACATTGTACTCGGCAATTAATTTACTCAAAAGCTCAAGATCTGCCTCTCGATGAGTGTTGATGTTAGGTAAATGAATGATTTGTAAACCTTGGGTGGCAGGGATGTCATCTGTTGAATCATTCGATGCATAGAACTCAAAATGAAGGGTACAACCTAACTCATAAGCAATATGGCCACAACCATTCTGTATTGCACAAGCAATTAATCCAAGACCCTCTTCTTTTCCCCCCCAACCTTGTGCAAGAGCGAATAACTTTGAATTTAGTGCAGCATCTCTAATGGAATACTTTCCAACTGTTTTCTTTAAAAAAGCAGCTAAAGTCTGCAGGCAAGCCTCAACCACATCCGCATCAGTGCAAGCAAGCAGAGATGAAAGATGCTGCTGCAATAACATATGGAAACAAAGATGACATAAAACTAATGAATGGGAAAAAGAAGAAAGAAATTAAAACTAATTGAATTAGCTAAAGAAAAGATGAAGGAATAACGCAATGAAATGCAAGATGATCAATCATCGTAACTCAACTCAATAAGCCTTCACCTCAAATATAAAAGGTGGGCAGATATTTGTCTTTAGTAACCCCAGAAAGCAATAATGGTATAATAATATGTAGAAGTTATAAAAATTCTAAAGCAGACTAACTAATCCTAAACAACTGAAAATTACTCAACAAAAACTGAGAAGGTGAGTGGAGACATTTTTACCTCGTAAGAACTATAGAAGTGCTTATTTGTGCAGTTCTCCAAAATTATCCTTATGACACGGAGAACTTGAAGAACAGCTTCTCTTGGAAAAGGAGGATCAGAGTCTAGAAAATTATCCTCGACCTGCAAATCCTTCCTGGATTTTATGTGCTTCTCAAAAAATGAATCGAAATGGTTGAAAAGATCAACCCAATGATGGAAATCCCCCTGCGCCCAAAACAAAAGCACATAAGTCAAACTTCATATAAATAACCATATCAATGTAACAGGTAAAGGTTATAAAAACCACCTTATCAAACTCCCAGACAAAACCTTTCAGAGGTCCCTCTATATTCTCAAGTGGAACAGCAGTGACACTGTTGATGAAGGATCTAATTTTTGGAGGCTGAGAAAAAACAAGGCCAAACAAAAAGTAATAATAATCGTCAGTACTTGCAGAATCGCCAAATTCCTGTATATGAAATTAGTACCCAACCAGCATATACACATAAAATACCAGAAATGGATAAATCATTTGTAAACAATAAGTTCTCCAAATATAACGAGGAAGGGACATACAATGTAGTGCAAACAGTGAGAAATGCACATACAACATAGTGCAAACAGTGAGAAAGGCACACCCAAGGTAGTGCAAACAAGACTGTATCCTAGAGATACTTTGTTTTACCGCACCTTAGCCCCTCTTACTTTGGTAACGGTGTCCAATTCTAAGTACAGAAAATAAACAACATTGAACCTAGTGTCAGAAATTGAGGCAGTGGAAAAAGTTTCCCAAAGGGCGACTGGATCAACCTTAATAACCCTCAGCATGAAATGGTTAAGTTCACTCCTATTGCCCCAACAAATGATAAGGGTAACAAAGTTGAATCACTGAAAATCTTCAGAGAGCCATATTCAATTAGATGCTTATAGTGAAAGTTATGATCATTCACACACTCACCATTTCTATCTAACTCTTTCAGGTAAGCACAGTGACTCAACTCCCAAAGTAAAATTTTATCGTGCGTAACATAAATGTACTGAATATTTTACATTCTTGTACTCCAAATTGTATAAACAATTTAATATGAGAAAGAAAAAAATTCCTATCTTTTTGAGTTGTATCTATACCTATTTAAAAACCAAAGAAAACATAGCAAATTGATGCCCAAAACCAGCCAAATAAGCAATTGCATAAGAGAGTTCCACTCACTAAGATAGCATCATAACTTTAACAACTAAGAGAAATAAATCAAAATAAATGGGAAAAAAAACAAAACCCAAAACCATCGACTTGTCAAAATTAAAATATAGAGAAAAAACAATACTTTATTCATGCACATATATAACATGTGCATGTATTTAGAAAACAATGAAAATCGGTTCCATTGATAGAAATATACTGACCACTTCAACCGCCCTCCTCCTCTTTAACTTCATATTGAAACTGAAAGCATTGCACGAATCAAAACCTCTTTGAAATAAAAGCCGATCAATCCCCAAAAATCCAAGAATTGATCGAAGAGCAGAGACTGAATTGGGGAAACGAAAATTCTGAGGCAACTATTAAGTGTACAGGAAATTGAACTGAGTAAGGTTCGGTTCAGGCAATTTCACGATGATCGGATCGTCAAACTTTGATTTTTCTAGAGTAATCAGATGAAATTTCAGCTTTTCTGCGATCAAGATTAGGGTTTTGATGAGATCGCACAGAGAGAGAAAAAGAAGCAGAGAATTGGAGAAGAAATAAATAACTGAGAAGAAGCTAAGAGTGTCGTATATATATGAGGGAAGAGAAAATTACAGGAAAATGGGAAAATAAAAGAGACACCGGGAGAGATAATGGGAGGAAATAAATAAAAAAACAAAAAAAAACTTTTTTTTTTTCTGTTGGATAAAATATATAATTTAATTGTAACCAGAAAGATAATATATAATTTAATATTTTTTTGTTGGAATGTCCTATAATTAAATACTTAAGTTTCTAAATATTAACGGGCGAAATGAATTAAGCTATATAATATAAATTTACATAGTGCATGAACACTAGTACAAGTCTAGAAAAGTTTGTATCCTAAATTGCTCCTTCAAACCAAGTGTCCCTTAAATTCAAGCCCAAAAAAAAAATTATCGGTTAAATGGAGAATCGCCTCTAACTTCACAAAGACGGATTCTTTATAAGGTTTTATACATGTGTTAGAGTTTATGATTTAATATAAATATTTATCCATGTATTCACGATAATAGTTTGAGTCTACTACCAATCTGTACTTATTTTTTATTTATAACTTTGCCATATTTTTCAAATTAGTGAAGTACAAAGTTAATATAAAAACAACTTTGCCACTAGTGTAACTTCATTTATACTATCAAGTACACAATGAATAATACTATATGGCATGGAAACATTATTAGTGAAGCTTTATGTCATATGAAGTGCACAAATTTTTGAGTCTAGCTATGGTGGCAATTCACTAAAACCCATAATTACAACAAGAGTTCAATTATTAATATATGAACATTGACAATGAAGTATAGTTTAGTGAAAAAAAAATACTGACTTGCATACATTTGGTCTCAGATTCGAAACTGCATTATGGATGTTGCAACAATTGATTTATTGTAAATGGCTTGGTAGAGTGGCCTGAAAATATAGATGCTGCTGCCAATAAAGTTTGCATTATCAAATTCAAAGCACCGTGTGCATGTTTTGTTTTGTCCTTTTTGTGACTTTCTTAATTGTGAAGTAAAGAGTGTGGGCAGTTGACAAACTTTTTTCCAAGACCAATAAATCAAAAACCCAATTAAGACTTTAATAGTGGTGACATTGGGAGGGCACGAGAAATTTTTTTATTTTTTAATAATAATTATGTGTTTTCAGCTTGACAACATCAAAATATCTGAAATTTTTTTTTGTTTTTTTTTTTTTCCGAGTTTGGAAGAATCTTGAAATACCACTATCTATGTCTAGTGTGAATTGGATGTGCCTAACTTGACCAAAAAGAAATCATACTTACCAATTAAAAATGCATAACTTTATAAATCAAACCACAAGTTTCTTGATACTTTGAGGAAACATATTCCTAAAACATCTTTTCCTCTTCATCACCAAAATGAAAAAAGTGAAAAGGAAAAAAGGAGTAGGCAATTAAAGTCGGTTATTCCTTTCGTGGGGTCCAATTCAATTAGCCTAAAAAATATTCACCAACAAAAAAAGAAAAATTTGATAACCTCAAAAACCTTCAACTTGGATAGTCTCTTCTTGTACTTGTACGCTTCTACCTCTAATTTTATAAAACAGGCCCAAACATGAAACCTGCTCAAGTAACGGAACCCAATAAAAACTGAGGCCCAATTTCGTTAAAATAAAATGTTCCTCATAATTTATTTATTATTCTTTGGCTTAAATGCTAAAATGGTCTTAGTGTTTTACTACGTTGGTTAATTTAGTCCATGTGTTTCTAATTTAGCTAATTAAGTCTTTGTGTTTACAATTATTAATCAACGTGATCCATTCTTTAAAATCTAAGTTTAAAAAAATTTAAAACTATTTAAACATTAATTAAAAAACATAATTATTTGAGTTCAACCATTGCCTAGCCATTTACCCTTATCCGACCAGCTCCCAGCAAGATCTTCCAGAACCTAACCATTGCCTAGCCATTTGCCCCATCCTCAGTCATGGCTCCCAGATCGCTCACACCATCTCCGACCCCCATCTCTCCCTCTTCTGTTGTATGCCTTCGTTCATCACCCTCCCTCAACCTGCAATGGTCAACCCCTTTTCCCACTACTCCACTCGTTAAGCAACCCTTCCCCTCCCCGGACTACGCCTCCTTCATTTTTTCAAGTTTTTTTTCTTCCCTAATGTTATGTTAGTTTAATTGAAGTTTTAATATTTTTAAATCAATTCAACCTTTTTTAATTTTAAAAAGCTTTATAGCTTTTCAAAAGAAAAAAAAAATCAATCATGTTCATATTTAACTTCCATTTTAACTAAATGGACTAAATTGGCTAATGATCTTAAACACAAGGATCGAATTGGCCAAATTAAAAACACAGGGATTAAATTGGCCATTGTGCTAAAATACAAGGACCATTTTGACACTTAAGCCTTATTCTTTTAAAAGAAAGGGGCTTTCATTTTAAAACATTATATAGTTTAATAACTTGGAAAATATGAATACAATTTCACCTAATTAGAATAAGGTCAAAGACCAAAAAGTAATACCTAATTTTACAATAATGTAATTAAAAAACATCAAAATTAACCACAATGCCACTCCTTCTAAGGCAATCATATTATACCACATGTCCACCTTTGGCAATCCTCCTTCCGACCTGCCATTGCCATTGCCACCGCCAGCCGTAGGCCAACCATCACCTTTCAGCCAGGGACCAACTCCGTGCCTTTTATTCACCCTAAAAAAAATAAGGGAAATAGCTCTAAACGCTACCATTTTTTTAAGGCTTAAATGCTAAAATAGTCCATGTGTTTTATCTTGTTTGCCAATTTAGTCCATGTGTTTTTAATTTAGCTAATTTGGTCCTTGTGTTTAGCACTGTTAGCCAATATGGCCCATTCTGTTAAAATTGCCGTTAAATAAACATGATAATTCTTTTTTTCTTCTTCTTCCTTTGAAAACCTATAAATTTTGTTGAAATTAATTTATAAAAATTGAATTAATTTAAAAACATATTAAAACTTCATTAGAACTAAAACATAGCATTAGAAAAAAGATTTTTAAAAAAAACAGGATGGGCGTAGGGCTACTCAGCAATGTGATTAGAGGGAGTGGGGCGATGACTGTATGGTGAAGATTCTACTGGGAGATGGTCAGGAGTTAGGGATTGTTCTTGAGAGAGAGAGAGAGAGAGAGAGAGAGAAAGAAGGGGAGGGGTGGGGTGGATGGCTGTGACTTGGGGAGTTGGGGTTTTTGCGTGTGGGTGAGTTGTTACTGGGGAGAAAGGGTGTTGCTGAAATTGTGTTGTCCTTTGGTTTTTAATTGCTTTTAGCTTTTAAATCTTATTTTTATTTCATAATTATTTATTTTATAGATTGAATTCAAATATTTATATTTTTTATTAATATTTTAACAGAAGTTTAACGAATTGGATTACATTAGCTAACGGTCCAAAACACAGGGACCAAATTAGCCAAATTAAAAACACATGGACTAAATTGGCTAACGGGCTAAAACACAGGGACCATTTTAGCATTTAAGCCTTTTTTTAATTTTAACTGGAAATACCATCTTTCCCCACAAATTTTGCAAATATCACCTATAAATACATACTTATAGGCCACTTATCGGCCAAATAACATTTTTGGTCAGTTTTTGGTTTCTCTCTCTGTCACATCCCGAGATTGGCTCCGCCGTAGCACGATATTGTCCGTTTTGGCCTCTCCTCTTTGTCTTCACGATTTTGTTTCTGGGAGCTCACGAGCAACTTCCCAGTGGGTCACCCATCTTGGGATTGCTCTAACCCCCAACTCGCTTAACTTCGGAGTTCCCATGACTCTGAAGCCAGTGAACTCCTAAAAAGCTTCGTGCTAGATAGAGGCGGGCATGTACATATAAGGCACATCACCTTCTCCGTTGGTCGATGTGGGATGTTACACTCTCAGCTCTCTCTTTGCTCTCACTCTCTCTCTTTCTCAACTCTATCTCATAGTTCTCTCTTCCTCTCTCAACTCTCTCTCTCTCTCTCTCTCTCTCTCTCTCTCTCCATCTAGCTAACTACGCCTCTTCTCACGAAGAAGAAGATCAAGAACAACCTACATGACTCACAACTTTGCCCTCAAAACCCACTTCTTCCTCTTCCTCTCTATTTTCTTCTCTACCCAAATCCAAACCCCAACTTCATCTTCTGCAACCTAAACAAACCCAAACAAAACCATCTTTTCTGAATATGATATCATGTCTTGGCATTACTCTCTCTCTCTCTCTCTCCATCTAGCTAACTACGCCTCTTCTCACGAAGAAGAAGATCAAGAACAACTTACATGACTCACAACTTTGCCCTCAAAACCCAGTTCTTCCTCTTCCTCTCTATTTTCTTCTCTACCCAAATCCAAACCCCAACTTCATCTTCTGCAACCTAAACAAACCCAAACAAAACCATCTTTTCTGAATATGATATCATGTCTTGGCATTAGGTGGACATTGTTTGAGCATTTTGGTCCAATTTTTGGGGGTTTTGAAGTCAAAGTTTATATGCCCTCTTTAAGAACAGCCTCTCAAGAAAATGAATTGTTGGGAATATATAAGTTTTGATGTTAAATTGAATTTGATTACTGAAATTGGAATTGTGATTGATTTCTTCTGTATTTTGTGTAGAAAGTGAAGTATTGGGATTGATTTTGTTTGTCTAAAACAACAAATGTGTTTGTTCTTTGTCAATTGATTCTTGCATTTGGTATTGGGATTTTCTATGAACTTATGATTATATCATAGTGAGGTAGCATTGTTGATTTGCTATTGCAATTGTATTGTGATTTTATTTCAGTTGTATTGTAGTGGTATTGCTATGGCATTGTTGTTATATAAATATATATTTTTGGTGTTTTATTGATATGTTACTGTAATTTAATAGAAATATATGTTGATATCATTTTTCTTTATCTGCTTGTGATTTGAGTAAGAGTTGAGATTATTCTTCGCTAAAGTATTATTTACGATATCTCTCTCTCTATGCTCTTCGTATTTTTCTAAATATTTATATGTTAATTTAATGTCTGGTATTATTTTGGAACCATAATCATTGTCTCTTTAAAAGATTGCTATGAAATTGTTACTTCATTTTCTTCTTTCCTTTGTTTTAAGATATTTTTGTTTGGAGAAAAAGAATGCTGTTTTTGTAATCTAAAAGACTAGGTATCTATGTCCCGCATCTTAGGATTAATTGAATGTGCTTTTTGATATTGAATGTGCTGAAGTAATTTCTACTTGATTTCAATTTGCCTATAAAACTTGTTGATTGGTGCTCAACAAGTTGGGTTTTTGTAGCTTATGTTGGCGTATAATTTAGGTTCGCTTTTTTGCATGTGTGTTTTAATGGATTGGATCTTCTACCTGTATGTTTGTCAAATCTCAGTCATGTTTCTGAGATGAGTTGTGCAGTAGTGTTGGTTGAAATTAATATGTTATTTATTCATTGCAAGCATATTGTTTCCCAACGGTGAGTACTTGACCAAATTATAATTTACTGCAGTTTTTTCTTGACAATTTATGTTTCTTTCTCTTTTTCTTTTCAAATTGCACAAAGAAAAGAAAAGCCGCACCCAACTCGTTTCCCTGTCAAGAACAAATTTGAGGTTAACAGTTACACAATGTGTTTTAGCTGGTTTGTGTAGGTACTAATGTGCAAGTTATGCACTGGCGTTGGAGACCATTTTGTGCATAATATAATGTGCAGACACGGAGTTCTTTGAGATGTCTTCTGAAGACAAAAGCAAAGCTTCTATTATGAAAATGCTAAGCAAACTTGCAGCAAACTGTACCCATCATTGATTATGCTTGTTATTATTAGGCCCAAAGAATTAGTAAGGACATCTAAGACATTATATATTCTTCTTGTGGAGCCGTATATTTCTAATATTTGTGTAATGTACTTGATACTGTTTTTGAGGTCATTATTATAATGATATGAAATTTTCATACATGGTTATTATTTTTTATGTACTACTTATTATCCGTAGCAACTGAATATTGTAATAGTTCAACAATTAGAACATTATATAATATGGGAAAGAGAGTACAAAGACATCCATAAGGTACTTGTTTATTGCCATTTTATTGCTTTTTTATTTATTTATTTATTTTATTTTTTTGGTCAACTTATTTTTTTATTTATTGCTTTCGCATTAGTTGTCTATTGCCATTTTATTGCGTATTTATTGCTTTCATATTAATTTTGTATTGCATGTCTATTGCTACTTTATAGTCTACATGACATTAAATGGAGCGGAAGCAACTATGGATATCGTCAAAATTAACATTCTTACATTGTCATCTTTTATGTTTCAAAACTGTTGTATACATGACTGCGGTGCCTCACTCAAAATCCCAAAGTTTTTAAGTAAATTGAACTAAAATTTCATTTAATGGTATCAAAATAATTACATGGTCTCCTATACAATAATATTCAATACAAGTTTTTTTTTATTTCACGTAATCTTAAAAAATGACCAAGTATCTCAAGAATTAACAAATTGAAAACAAAAATCTCCTATTTAATTGTAAAAAAAATTATTAAGAGGGAAGAGAGTTGACCATTATTAAGATTGAAGTTAATTGTCTACCACAAAGCAATAAAATGGCAATAGAATGACAATAAAGAGGCAATAAAATAGAAATAAACAAGCAATAAAAAACAAATTTGAATTTCAAAGGCCCAAATAATTTCCACTTCTCAGACAACTTAAGAAGATGACTATTGCATGCTACTATGCTACTAAGTACAAGCTAACTGCAAGCAATGAGTTCACCCACAACACATAGAATTGCTATAAGAAGAATACACAAGAACTAATGAAATAAAGCATCATGTCATAAGGCTCCACAAGAAGAATACATAATGTCTTAGATATCCTTACAAATGACTAATTCTTGGGGCCTAATAATAACAAGCATAAGCCAAACTTATTTGCTAGTTATCCTCAAAAGTCATGATCCAAAATCCACTAGCTAACTAGTCTCTCCAATATACCAAAATATTTCATTCATTTATAGAATATAAAATACTTGATAAAACAAACCAAAAAACATGAAGCTTTCGAAGGCAAATATTGTTGGAATTTTAAAAGGTTTTAAAAATTTAACCATTTTATTTATTTAATTATTTTGGCTGTTTTATTTTATTTATTATGGGGGTTATAAATATTTAATATTTAGGTTTTATTTCTGGTTGGTGAATGCCTTAATTTTATGGTTGGTGGACTTTTATGGTTGGTGAAGGTTACATGTTTTTGGATGCCTATAAAAGGTCACTCCTCCTTCACATTTGAAATACAGACAATACACACAATAACACACAATACATTATCAGAATATCAGATACACATTCTAATTCTCTCATTGTCTACTTTTACATATATTATCTACTTTATATTATTATTATTTTGGGCAATGGTTATGTGACTTGGATACCTATATCTGTCTGTGAATGTGCTCATAGCGGATCTTGAGTTTGTGTACAAGGGTCGTATCTTGGAGTCTTGTAGACCGTCAGTACCTGCACGTAGGGAGGCTACAAAGGCTTTAGGACAGCGTCTTTGACGTGCTTCACCGTACCAAACTCACCTTCTTACTTATTATTTATTTTCCTTTTACTTACCTATTATTTTGTTTTCTTCAATTTTATTATACCTTTAAAGCTTTCCAATTTATTTATATGTTACTTATAATATAAATGTTTTGTATTTGGCTTTACGGAAAGAGGAAAACTATTATTTTTTATAACAAATATTTCATTCATATGGAAGTCATTTTCATCAAATGCAGAATGACATGTCAACCATTGTGCTTTCACCCCACAAATTTGCTAAATATACACTCTAGCTATGTTCAACTATATGTCTGTTATGTATAAGCTTTTCATAATTTCTTATCATTTAAAAACTTTTGTTGGTATTGAACTCAAGACACCAATGAAAACATTTTGAGGCAGTTTGAATACGTACAACATAGCAAACTATCACAATTGAAGAATACCTCTTACCCAAGATGTGTGACATAGATACACTGCTGGCATACAAGACTTTTCAAATTTTAGACAGCCAAAGTTTAAGTGCAAAAGTAGTAAACTGACATACATAAAGTCTGGATCTTGCAGATCAGAAAACACTCACCAAGAGTACCTAGTCTTTTAGATTACAAAAACAGAGTTCTTTTTCTCCAAAAAAAAAAAAATCTTAAAACAAAGGAAAGAAGAAAATGGAGTAACAATTTCACAGCAATCTTTTAAAGAAACAATGAGATTGACAATGATTATGGTTCCAAAACAATACCAGGCATTAAATTAACACATAAATGTTGAGAAAAATATGAAGAGCAGAGAGAGAGAGAGAGAGAGAGAGAGATTGTAAATAATACTTCAACCAAGAATAATCTCAACTCCTACTCAAATCACAAGTAGATAAAGAAAAATGATATCAACATATATTCCTATTAAATTACAGTAACATATCAATAAAACACCAAAAAAAATCAATATAACAGCAATACCATAGCAATACAAAAGCAATACCACTACAATACAATTGCAATACAATCACAATACAATTGCAATAGCAAATCAACAATACCTCACTATGATATAATCATAAGTTCATGGAAAATCCCAATACCAAATGCAAGAATCAATCGACAAAGAATAAACACATTTGTTGCTTCAGACAAACAAAATCAATCCCAGTACTTCACTTTTTACGTAAAATATAGACAAAATCAATCACAATTCCAATTTCAGTAATCAAATTCAATTTAACATCAAAACTAACATATTCCCAACAATTCATTTTCTGGAGAAGCTGTTTTTGAAGAGGGCATGTAAACCCTAACTTCAAAACCCCCCAAAATTGGACCAAAATACTCAAACAATGGCCACCTAATGCCAAGACATGATGTCATATTCATAAAAATGGTTGGGTTTGTTTAGGTTGTAGAAGGGATTCAAAGAGAGACGAAGTTAGGGTTTGGATTTGGGTAGAGAAGAAAACAGAGAGGAAAAGGAAGAACTGGGTTTTGAGTGTTCTTGATCTTCTTCTTTGTGAGAAGAGGTGTACTTCGCTAGAGAGAGAGAGAGAGAGAGAGAGAGAGAGAGAGAGCAGAGAGAGAAACCAAAAATTGACCAAAAGTGTTTATCTGGCCGATAAGTGGGGAATAAGTATGTATTTATAGGTGATATTTGCAAAATTTGTGGGGAGAGGTGATATTTCCAGTTAAAATTAAAAAAAATGGTGGCATTTAGAGCTATTTCCAAAAAATAAAAGATTTTGTGTCATTGAAGGGACTCAACCTTGACTCTTAAAGGAGGAAGCCTCACTCACAAACCACTACACTGAACTTGTTTTTATGATATTTATTCATCTACACAATATTTATATAAACAATTAATGGTTTTAAAAAAATTCATTTCAACACAGATTCACATAAAAACTCCAAACAAAAACAGAAAATTGCAACAAAAATACAATGTAGATATCAATGATGTAAACCAAAAAAAAAAATGCACACAAAAAAACTGCAAACAAAAACAAAAAGTAATTTAGTAGAAACAAAAATTGCTCCTGCAAAACCATGATGAAAGCACTAAAACGGAAACGGAAATTGCAATGAAAGAATGTGAGAGGATTTTATTCATTTTTTTTCCCGTTCCGTATTTTACTAACTATGAAAGAATGTGAGAGGCTAATATTATTTCTTACTTGATGTAATAAAAATGCAAGATGGTGATTTTGCAATCTCTTTCCCAACCATAATAACAATTTCAAACAAAGATTTATGGGTATAGTGGTAAATGATATGGTAGTATTCTTCATGTAAAGTGTTGTTTGAAATGTGAAGCAATTACCAAGAATACTCCAACTCATTATGCAATTCTCTATAACAAATAATGTGTGCAGTAACAGAATTTAGTAGCTCTCAAGAGAAAGAGGTAGACCAAAGGCAAAAATTCCAACAACCAAAAAAAGAAGAAAAAAGTGAACTCTCAAATTGATTTACTGTGAAATTTCTCTCTGTTCAACATCTGCTTTGGAGATGTCAAAACAACAAATTAATCTCTGTAAAGAATAAACTAATGCAACTAAAAGGGTCCTTTTCTTTTAATTACTCCTTTTAAATATAATGTACTTAGAGAGTATAGCCGAGCGGCTATACTACAGTTTTTTATTATAAAAAATAGTATAGCCACGCGGCTATACTGTTTTTGACACGCTTATTCATATTTTTCCCATTTCGTATTTTAATAACTATGAAAGAATGTGAGACGCTAAGATTATTTCTTACTTGTTGTAACAAAAATGCAAGACGGTGATTTTGCAATCTCTTTGCCACCTAGAACAACAATTTCAAATAAAGATTTATGGGTATAGTAGTAGTAAGCAATGTGGTAGTATTCTTCATGTAAAGTATTGTTTGAAATGTGAAGTAATTACCAAGAATACTCAAACTCAGTATGCAATTCTCTGTAACAAATAATGTATGCAGAAATAGAATTTAGTACCTCTTAAGAGAACGAAGTAGACTACACACAAAAATTCCCACAAAAAAAGAAGAAGAAAAAATTGAACTCTCAAATTGATTTACTGTGAAATTTCTCTCTCTTTAATATTTGCTTTGGAGATGTCGAAACTAGCAAATTAATATCTATAAAGTATAAACTAATGCAACTAGAAGGGTCTTTTTTTATTTTTTTTATTTTAATAAATAGTGTAGCCGTGCGGCTATACGCCTATTAAATATAGACTTAAACAGTATAGTCGTGCAACTGTACTACGGTTTTTCATTATAAAAAATAATATAACCGCTCGGCTATACTGTTTTTGACACATGACAAATTGGGAGCAAGACGACAAGCGGGAGCTAGACAGCAGGGCTATACTATTTTTGACACGTGGAAAAGCGGCGCTAGGCCCAAGGCGGGTGGTCTTTTTTTAAATAAAAAGAGTATAGCTGCGAGGCTATACTACGGTTTTAGTATTAAAAAATAGTATAGCCGACCGGCTATATTATTTTTGACACGTGGCTAAATGCCGCTAGGTGCCAGGCGGGTCTTTTTTCCCAGGCGGGTCTTTTTTCCTTTTTATAACAGTATAGCTGCGCGGGTATACTAGAATAATAAAATAGTATAGCCGCATGGCTATACTACTGTTTTTATTGAGAAGAGTATAGCCCGGATTTTTTTTAAAAGAGTATAGCCGCCCGGTTTTACTCTGGTCTTCTTTTTTTAAATTGCATAGCCGACCGGCTGTATGCTTTACATAGATATCATACTGTGATCTTTTTTTTGTTAATTGTTTTTCCCCTTTTTTTTTTTTTTTAATTTTATTTTATTTCAACAAATTAAGTTTTATCCAATTGCCTTACCGTTATAACAAGGGGGAGGGATAGGGAGTTGAGAGAGTTGAGAGACATAACACACAACACCATGGCACACGTGCTCTCTCTCCGTGTGCTTCTCTCTGCGGAGACCAACAGAAGTTCTTTTTCTTCTAAGTCCCTGAAATTGGATAAGAGAACAAAGACATCCATTTCTGCTCCTAGGAAAGGTGAAATTTTCTGTTCATTTCCATAGAAAATGCTGAGAAAAGAAGAAAAGTATGGATTATGATTTGAGACTCTTGGTAGAAGACAGAGCCTACATTTGCTAGCTTAGTGTGGCGTTCAAAAGTTCTCGTCCTTATTGTTAACTTAGTGGAAACTAGTTTGGGGGTGTGAATTTGGTTCCAAATTGATGCTACAGTGAGTTCTTGATGCTGTCACTAAAGTGTGTTACTTTATAGGTAATTTGAATCCCTCACACAAAACCCAGAAGGTGAATTTGGAGATTTCTCCTCACAGAGCTGGTAAGTTTTCACCTCTATGTGTGTGTGTGTGTGTGTGTGTGTGTGTCAGTGTTTAATGAGTTTTGGATTATGAGGTTTCCTTTATATGCATTTTTTTGCTGATTTGCTTAGTGGTTGGTTTAACCGTGCTTATATTTGTACACAAGAGGATGACATGCCCTCATTTTTTTTTTTTTAAAATGTTGATTCCTTAATGTGGATTTGTTTTTGCTTTTGCTCAGTTTCTGCAGTGAGATTGATGAGAATAGAGATGGGAGGTGCTTTTGCTGATCTTCTCAATGAGAAAGGCAAGGGTTCTGGTGCAAATGAGATGGGATATGTAGGAAGAACTCTTGGGTTTCGCACACGGGATTTAGAGGATCGTGATCTTAGATTGGTTATCTCTCTCTTCCTATTATCTAATTTGTGCACTTTATGTTTGTTTATTAGAATATCACTAGTAAAAGATTCACTTCAGTATTTGGAACAGGTATAGCTGTGAGTGTGTGTAAGCAAAATATAGCCTAGGTGAAAGTGGGATATGGTTAATATTTTAGTTTCTTGAAGTTATCATTATGATGGGACTGAAGCCGTACTTGAATATTTCTCTTTTTCTTTTCTTTTGCCATTTTCTTTTAAATTCAACTGTATAGGTCACTGATATTGTTGGAGGTACAATCCGCTGGAAGAGATATCTTGATCATTTGATTAGTTCACTGTGTCATGATGCAAACACATTTACCAGGATGGAACCACTTCTTTTGCAGGTATTTTACACTCACGTATAGAATCTTTTGCACTTGTCTCACTGTGTTGGAAGGAGTTCCATGGAATGTCTTTAATTTATGTAGATGTTTTTCTGTAGTTTAATGAGATGGACCTATTTTTTAATTGCATCGGTGGTGAGAACTCCAGTTATAGGATATGCAATTAATTATCTAGTTACTTTTAGAAATGTTGGCGGTTGTGACTTTACTTTCCTGGTGACCAAGTAGCTAATTTTGGTGTTATCTACCTGTGTATTTAGATTCTCCGGATTGGTTTCTATGAGATTATTAAGCTGGATATGCCACCATATGCTGTTGTAGATGAGGTAATTTTATTTTCTCTTTTCAAATTCTCCTATTTTTCCTCAATCTATTTCGGTTGCTGGAGAGTTTTCCGGAAGCCTCAATTGTCATCTTGATCTGACTATTTTGATAAGGGAGAAATTCTGATTTTGGCTTGAAGATGAGATAGTATTCACCATGAATGGGGTTCAAATAGTTTGGTTGCTCCAAAGTTTTGTCAAGTTGGGTTTGACATGTGGTCAATATTGGCTCTAGTGCTACTTGAGTCTTTTCCCCAGTTTATGTAACAAGTTCTAAATGTTCTCTTTAACATTGTATGTAATTGCGTTAGTTTTCTAAATCCATAGTTGTAAAAAACTGCAGAATGTGAGGCTTGCAAAAGTTGCCCTTAGACATGGTGCTGGCAACATGGTCAATGCAATTCTCAGGAAGCTTGTTCTTCATATGGTGAGGCATTATTTTAGTTTTATGGTATAATATAATCATGTAATTACATTGACATATTTATTTAATGTCTTCAAATTTGGGTTTTTCAGGAAAATAGGTCTCTTCCTCTACCCAAATTGGAGGGTGATGATCGCACACAAGCACGTGCTCTTGCCACTCTGCACTCTCATCCAGTTGTAAGTTTATAATTGTAATGTTGTTCATACTTCTTTTGAATACTGGTAAACGATAATCAGGTTCATGGGACCACCGTAGAGCTAGAAAATAGAAAGTAATCACCTACTGGTTTGAGGGATTTTTGTCAATGATAGATATATTACCACAACAATCCACTCCAAAGCATTCAAAACTGTGAATATTTGCAGATCTCCATGAAACTTAACATTTAATTCTACCTCTGGTGGAATCAAAACTTGAGTAACAAATAGCTGGCCTTGATAGTTTTTTTCATCTTCGCCCTTCCTTATTTTCAATACTTTCATTTTCCAGTGGATGGTAAGGCGGTGGACTAAGCATCTTGGACAAGAAGAAGCAATTAGATTAATGATGTGGAATAACAGTGATCCTAGTTTCAGCTTAAGGTTTCTAGTTTCTTTCCTTTCTATTTTCCTTCTAGGAACATGAATATCATGATTACCGTTTCCTGGTGCTAATGACAGGGCAAACAGTGGGAAAGGTGTTTCAAGAGCTGACCTTGTGAGGAAGCTTGATGTGTTAAAGGTTATTGATTATCCTTTTCAGTTTCTAGTTTGGTGATGTTGAAGGTTCTTTAAAATGGACCACCCCTCCTCTCTCTCTCTCTCTCTCTCTCTCTCAACACACAGAATAACACGCAAGAACATATACGTTATTTTTGCCTATCATATTTTATTGGCCTAGCCTCTATCCCCAGATATGCTTGCTAATTTTCTTTTCTTGAACTTCAGGTTCCGCACGAGCTCTCTTTTTATTTGAATGATTTCGTCCGTATGAAAACAGGGTTGCAGGTATGAGTTAAATTTGCAGTTTGTTTCAGTGGGTAAATTTTTTCTGTACGGAGTACCATCCTATTCTGCTATATTTTCTACAGACAATACTTTGAGATGTTATTTTGTGTTTTCTTGTTTTGAAGAATAAGTTAAAGTGCAAGCATTTGTACAACTAGCTACTTTTGTTTTATTTTATTTACAATTTAAAAGTTTTTATGGGAAGCTCTGTACTTTTTGGAGAGCTACTAAAGGTCCTAACTACCTAAATTTTGCTGATTCAGATGGTCATACAAGCTGGTCTATTGAAAGAAGGTTTATGCTCAGTTCAGGATGAGAGTGCAGGTCAGTTTCCTCTTGATTTTAGTTCAAGCAAGATACTTGAGTAATTGGTAGATTGGTTTAACAATCAAATTGTTTTTGTTTTACACATTTTCAGTTTTTTCCTTGTTTTATTATATTGTTTTTGTTTTCCAAGCATGCGCCACTTGCCTATCAAATGATTTCTTGAAAAATAACATTTGTCCATGCTTTCATGTATGCATAGGAAAATTTATGCATTCTGCTTGAGCTGTATTCTACTTTTTTGGAAGTGTCTGAATACAGAAATCCAATTTATTTTCCAATTCAATGTTGTTGGACCTTTATATTGGTATCTCCTCAAATTATATAGTGCAATCTTGTTGCAGGTCTGGTAGTTTCTGTTGTAGATCCTCAACCGGGTGAAAGCATTGTTGATTGTTGTGCTGCTCCTGGAGGAAAGACTCTTTACATGGCATCCCTTTTGAGTGGCCAAGGTATCCATCATCTGTATTATAACATTTTGTGTAAGAAAATATAGAAGTCTTAATTCTTGTATTGATAAATTTAATCTTGAAATGATGACGATGTTAGACCATCTGATTTTCTTTTACTATTGATGTTGAGAACCTATAACTAATGAGAGAGGTTTACCATTGGATTTTAGGTATGGTACATGCAGTTGACATAAATGAAGGCCGGTTGAGAATCCTCAAAGAGACGGCTAAGTTGCACCAAGTAGATGGTGTCATCACCACTATCCATGCAGATTTCCGTACTTTTTCTGTAAGTCATCAAACCTTGTCCAGAGTTGTTTTTTGGGGCATGAAATTTCTTATATGTTCCTTATCTTTTTCTCCAGGACAATAATACTATGAAGTGTGATAAAGTTCTGTTGGATGCTCCATGCTCTGGACTGGGTGTTCTCTCTAAGGTGATTGTATAAGAATCACATGTACTTTTGTTTTTGTTCCAATTATATATATATAATTTATTTGATGCTATTTTTCCTTTTGAATTTTGAAGAGAGCAGACTTGCGTTGGAACAGGAAATTAGAGGATATGGAGCAGCTTAAGAATTTGCAGGATGAGCTCCTTGATGCAGCTTCCCTGTAATACCAAATCCTCTCTCTTTCTCTCTCTCAACTCACATCTTATTTAACATCATGAAGGTTCTTTTCTAGTTGAAAAATTCTAAAACTCCAGAATTTATGTTAGTTGTCTCCCCCACCCAAAAAAGAAAAAAGAGAAGAAAAAATAGATATGAAAAAGAACCTAATGCACTTGAGGTTCAACAATTCCAAGTTTTGCACTTCAACTGCGATGCTTTTACTCATAATAGATTTGAAACATGTTCATAAAATCTGAATAATATTTTGATCTATTCAAGGTCTAAAATCTTCAAGTCGTGAATTCCTTTTACCCTGATCAATGAAGTGATCTGTCGTAAATAATGGAGATGAAAATCGTGAATAGTTGTAACGAACTATAACCACCACCTCCCCTTTTCTTGGATTTTGGCAGTCGTGGTTTGTGCATAAGAAAATAAGTTTCTTGTCACTTGTATTTTTCCTTTTTAATTTTACCTCAAGTGTTAAAGGTTTAATGTGCATTTACAGATTGGTCAAGCCTGGTGGAGTTTTAGTATACAGTACCTGCTCTATAGATCCAGAAGAGAATGAAGAGAGGATAGCCGCATTTCTTCTCAGGCATCCAGTAAGGGCTACAACCTGATTTTTCTTTTAGCGCTTTAGTCCTTTTTATTATTATTATTATTATTATTTTCAGCTTATGCTCTTTTGAGGGGGAGGAACTGTTTCATAGTTTTTGCTTATCAAAAAGACGGGACTGTTTCATGTTTTTGAGTTCCAAGCGGAAATTGTTGAACTTACCTGCATATTCTCTTTGGAGCTTGGCTATACAAAAGCCGATGCTTACAAGTTACCAAGTACAAAATGAATGTTCTGTTAAAATGTCAAGTGTTATGTTCATTAAAACAAAAAAATTGGCTTCCCCAAGTCCAGCAGGTCTTTTCGACCAGCTTTCCTAAATACTAGATTGAAAAAAATGGAAAATTTTGCACAGTTGGTGACAGTGCTCTATGAAATAGAACACTATGTACATCCGTGTGTGGTACTGCACAGTTGTAAATGTATTCTTGTGCATCTTTGTTTTCTTTATTTACAATATTATTCCTGGGTTTTCAGGATTTTTGCATAGATCCTATTGGCAGATACGTTCCACCTGATTTTGTAACTGAGCATGGTTTCTATTTCTCCAACCCTGTAAAGCATTTCCTTGATGGGGCATTTGCTGCTCGTTTAAGCCGAGCTATATAACTGTAAGTAAAGCAAACCTTTCAACTTTAATTGGTTAGTGCATCTGGAAGTCCACTTCAATGAAAAATTATGTCACTAACCACATAAAACTTCTGCAGGTTTATTTGAGACAATTTCCTCTGAACAAGAAACCCTGAGAACTTAATTTGTGTTCTTCATTTTCCTGAGCTGGGGTCCGGTTCTGGAAATATGTTCAAACAAGTTTTACATTTCTTTGGGGCAAGTTGCGACCGGGAGAGTAAAATACTGTTGCCAGGGAAAAGAACTAAATCGGCCACTATAAGATCTGTGGGCACAGCAAAGGTCATTTGCATGGAGGATAACTTTCATATATGCTAGGGAGCTTGGTTTCACTGATTCTGAATTTGGGTGATGACATATGAGAGCTGCAGCTGCTAGAGAGCTCAACCAAATGATGAGATGAGGATTCAAATATTGGCTGTGCAGGAGGCCGTGTGGAAAAGTGTGTGCATATGGATGAGTTTGCAGCAAAATCATCACAGAAAACATTTGAAGGATTGGTTAATTCAATATTTCAGAAGTAACATTCATTCTCTTTTGTTCTTCTTGGCTTTTGGGCAATTTTAATGCACTTTTGCTTACGACCAGTATGCCCGATCAAGTTGTTGAAAGGCTTACTGGCAACAGTGATTAGGTGACCACGTTCTACTTCATAGATACTGATTGATTATAACTTTTAATTCTTTTAATAAATAGTATAGCCGTGCGGCAATACTGCTATTAAATATAACCTACTTAAAACGTACAGTCGTGCGGCTATAATACAATTTTTTATTGGCTATACTTGGAATTTATTTTTACGGCTATACTATTTTTGACACGTGAGCGTCAGATGCCAGGCGAGGTTTTTTTAATAAAAAAAATAGTATAGCCGATCGGCTATACAGTTTTGGACACGTGGGCACTAGGTGACAGCCGGGTTTTTTTTATTTTTTTTATTATATAAATAGTATAGCCGTGAGGCTATACTCGGGTTTTTTTAAATTATATAATTAAGATCAATTTAGAGTATTATCCATTACTATTAGGCCATTACATGAATCTCTAGTGTCCCTTTTTGAGTTTTTATTTTTTCAGAGCTATTATCCGCATAAAGAATTTAGTATTTTCACGTTTAGTACTCGTATTGTACACATACATATGTATTTGTCATGTTTAATACACTTGTTTTTTTACAAAATTTTCAATTATACACAAAATTCACGTATTATACACATCATTTTAGCATATTATTGAATAAAAATAATTTATATTAAAATATTATATAGTGGCCGAACTTATCACTTGTAATTTGCCAAAATATACGGACTAAAACACGTACGTATTTTATTCATATTTTTCCTATTCTGTATTTTACTAACTATGAAAGAATGTGAGAGGCTAAGATTATTTCTTGTTGTAACAAAAATGCAAGATGGTCATTTGGCAATCTCTATGCCAACCAGAACAACAATTTCAAACTTTTTGGGTATAGTAGTAATCGAGGTTGTAGTATTCTTCATGTAAAGTGTTGTTTGAAATGTGAAGCAATTACCAAGAATACTCCAACTCAACATGCAATTCTCTACAACAAATAATGTGTGCAGTAACATAATTTAGTAGCTCTCGAGAGAACGAGGTAGACCAAAGGCAAACATTCCCACACAAAAAAAAGAAGAAAAAAATTGAACTCTCAAATTGATTTACTGTGAAATTTCTCTCTCTTCAATATCTGCTTTGGAGATGTCGAACCTAGCAAATTAATATCTATCAAGTATAAACCAATGCAACTAGAAGGGTCCTTTTTTTTTTTCTTCCAATAAATAGTATAACCGCGTGACTATACGTGGATTTTTTAATTATAAAAACAGTATAGCCGCGCGGCTATACTATTTTTGACCCACATGAGCTAGGCGGTCCTTTATATATATATATATATATATAATATTTTTAATATTTATTATTATTTATAAATAGTATAAGGGAAAGGTAGAGGAAGGGTAAAGGCAAGGAGGGTTGAGGGAAAAGGATGGCGGGAAACAAGGGACTTGGATTTGAAGATTCCACCCTTGGAACGAGTCTACATTGGGTGTGTATTTAGAGGAGGATTTGGGTGAAGGGTGATTACATGAGATGCTAGTTGAGTAGCAGGGGTAGGGGATGGTGAGGAGGAAGGATCATGAAGAGGACTAGGTATGCCTAGTGGTGCGGGAAAATAGGAGAATAAGAGTGAGGAGATGAGGGGGTGGCGAGGGTAAGTTAGGTGGTGCTTTAGGAGGCAAATAAAATGGGATGTAGATGAGGAGTCTGAGGGGTTGGTTCGGTGGTGGTTTGGAAGAGAGCGTTTAAATGGGAAAACAGTCTCATCAAACACAACGTGATGTGAGACATAAACACAACATGTAGTTACATCAAGACATCGATACCCTTTTTGTTGAACACCATAACCAATGAAGACACATGGCTGACTGCGAAATTCGAGCTTGTTATGATAGTAGGGTCAGAGCCATAGATAGCAGGCACATCCATAGGATTTGAGAAAAGCATAATCTGACTTATAATGGAGAAGCTTTCGTAGGGGCTAATGTTCTGTAAAGAAGAAGAGGGTAATATGTTAATTAAGTATACAGTTGTATGAGCAATCTAAACCCAAAATTGCATAGGTAGTGAAGATTGCACAAATAGAGTACAAGTAAGCTTGAGAATATTGCGATGCTTTCATTCAGTTAGGCCATTTTGCTATGTCGTATTTGGACACATAAATTGTTAAGCAATGCCATGACATAAGAATTGTTGGAAAGCATGGCTAGTTTATTCTCCACTATTATCACAACAAAGAGATTTTAGTTTGAGATTAAATTGATTTTCAACTAGTGATTTAAAATGTGAGAAAGTAGAGAAAACATGAGATTTTGATTTCAAAGGAAAAAACCAGACTAATCGTGTACAAAGATAATGTAATATTAATAACCAGATAAGGAGAAGTAAGGGGTTAACCCCATACATCAGAGTGAACTAATTGTACAACTTAAACAATTAAAGGGAAGCTTAGAACTTCTACCTAGTTTAGAGTCGGAGGAGAAATACGGAGAAACAGAGGAGCTCAAAAGATGAAGGCCGTGATGGTGGATGCGGTGCTGGAGAGTGGAAGCATAAGGATGTCCTAGTCGTTTGTGCCAGAGGATGAGGAAGCTTTGGTGCTGAGAAGAGCAACTGGAGACGATTGTGAATTAAGGGAATGACCAAGAGAATAAAGAGAGCCATCAGTAGGGGCACTGAATAAAATAGTCCATGTAACCATGTTCTTCACATAACATTCAAAAAGAGTATATGTGAGTTGACATCAATTGCAATCCTCGATTTCATTAGAGACCCGCCAACCGACCCGACTGAATCTCCACATTTCGCCCACCTTTAACAACGTTAAAGTTGTAGTCTTTTTGGTTAGCTTAGTGAAACTAGGCTTTTTCGACGCTCCTACAACCCTCTAACTTGTTATAGACACGCAAACTGACCTAGCTGGATCTCCACTTTTCGCATACCATTAACGGCAGTTTTGGTTCGTCTCATCGACCCTGTCGTCTATCTAGATTTCTTTTCTTCATAAATTCACTGTAGAAGATGGATCAAACTCAATAAGATTCGGCCATCCCCCATCGATTTTGTTTTTAAGCCCCTCTCTATGCCAATTTCTGTCTACCCGGATATCGAACTTCATCCTCTCTTCATGATCTATGTTGACATAAGGAAATAACCAAACTGATTTTGTCCAATACGAGCATGACAAGTGGCACTATCTAACTACTAAAGGTCAATTACCGCGTCCGACAACTGAGAATTCACAATTATAACATTTGATACAGTCTGGGGGAAACCACATAGAAAGGTGGTACGTTAGCTTAGTTATATCCTCGACCCACCTATAAACAGGCATGACCGGATCTCCACTTGTTTCCCCACAGTTACGCCCACCATTAGTGGCATTAAAGGTGAGTTTTTTTTTTGGTAAGCTTAGTGAAACTAGTCTTCTCTGACGCAACTACAACCCTCAACCTTGTTAGAGACCCGTGAACTGTCCTAGTTGAATCTTTGGATTTCACCTACTGTTAGCGGCAATTCCTATTGTAATTTTTTCGTTTCTTCAAGTCCTTGTCTCTCTAACGTGCTTTTCTCTATACACCCACTGCAAAAGACGGATTGAACTAAATAAGATTCGGCCACACACATCGGTTTTCATCGTTTTCAAACTTGCCCTACGCCACTTTCCGTGGACCCAAGTATCAAACTTCATCCTCTCCGGCTTTCCCAAACTATTAGTAGTGTTCAACATGTGGTATTTTTTTTTAGTTTAGTGAAAATAATCTTTTCAGACGTTCATGCAGCCCTCGACTTAGTTAGAGACTCACGGATCGACCCAGTCGGATCTCCACATTTTCGCCCACCATTAACGGCGGTTCTAGTTGCAATTTCTTCGTCTCATTGACCCCATTGTCTTTCTAGTATGATTTTATCATACACCCATTGTAGAAGATGAATTAGTCTTAATAATATTCAGTCAACCCATCTGTTTTCCTCGTTTTATAGCTCAGCTCTAAGCTACTTTATGTTGTCCTAGGTATCAAACTTCATCCTCTCTTCATGATGTATTTGACATAAGGAAATAACCAAGGCCAGTCTACCCAATACGACCATGACACGAGGCATTATCAAATTACCAAAGGTTAGCTACCGACTATGGCCACCTAGTTCGATTACTAAGAATTCACGGTTTAACATTTGGCATCGTTTGTGGGAAACCATACAGATCGTTTGTGGGAAATCATACAGATCGTTTGTGAGAAACAATACAGATCGTTTGTGGCTTCAGTTTTCCTCGTTTTCAAGCCCATCCCTACGTCACTTTCCGTCGACCCAGGTATTAAACTTCATTTTCTCTTTATGATCTATGTTGACATAAGGAAATGACCGAGGCCAATCTACTCAATACGACAATGACACGTGGCACTTTTGCACTACCAAAAGCCAACCACCTATTATGGCCACCGAGTCCGACCACTGAGAATTCACGTGCGTGGCTAAACCAATTTGAAGTACAATATCATAGAATCAAGTTTAATATTTGGTGCCGTATGTGGGAAACCACACAGAATAATGGAACGTTAGCTTAGGTAGGCCACGAACGACCTAAAGAACAGACCTGGCTGGATCGCATTCTTTCGCCCACTGTTAGTGGCATTCAAGATGTGACATTTTCTGTTAGATTAGTGAAACCAATCTTTTCCAACCCACCTACATCCCTCGATCCTATTAGAGACATGAGAACCGTCCCAGCTGAATCTCCACCTTTAGCCCACCGTTAGCAGCAGTTTTGGTTGTAATATCTTCGCCTCATTTGTAAGATCCCGCATCAACCAACGGAGAGGGGATGATGTGCCTTATATGTGCACACCCGCATCCATCTAGCACAAGGCCTTTTGGGAGCTCACTGGCTTCAGAGTCGTAGGAACTCCGAAGTTAAGCGAGTTAGGGGCTAGAGCAATCTCAGGATGGGTGACCCACTGGGAAGTTGCTCGTGAGCTCCCATAAATAAAACCGTGAGGGCAGAGAGGGGGGCCCAAAGCGGACAATATCATGCTACAGCGGAGCCGATCCCGGATGTGACAATTTGGTATCAGAGCCACTTTGCCGTGTGGTGCGAGTGCGCCGACGAGGACGTCGGGCCCTTAAGGGGGTGGATTGTAAGATCCCGCATCAACCAACAGAGAGGGGGTGATGTGCCTTATATGTGCACACCCGCATCCATCTAGCACGAGGCCTTTTGGGAGCTCACTGGCTTCGGAGTCGTAGGAACTCCGAAGTTAAGCGAGTTGGGGGCTAGAGCAATCCCAGGATGGGTGACCCACTGGGAAGTTACTCGTGTGCTCCCAGAAACAAAACCGTGCGGGCAGAGATGGGGGCCCAAAGCGGACAATATCGTGTTACGGCGGAGTTGATCCCGGTGGCCTAAAGCGGACAATATCGTGCTACGGCGTAGCACGATATTGTCCGCTTTGGGCCCCCATCTCTGCCCGCACGATTTTGTTTATGGGAGCACACGAGCAACTTCCCAGTGGGTCACCCATCCTGGGATTGCTCTAGCCCCCAACTCGCTTAACTTCGAAGTTCCTACGACTCCGAAGCCAGTGAGCTCCCAAAAGGCCTCGTGCTAGATGGATGCGGGTGTGCACATATAAGGCACATCACCCCCTCTCCGTTGGTTGATGTGCGATCTTACATCATTGAGCCCATCAGCTTTCTAGGATGCATTTCTCCATACACCCACTGTAGAAGACAGATTAAACCTAATAATATTCGGCCACCCTCCATTGATTTTCTCATTTTCAAGCCCATCTCTATGCCACTTTTTGTTGACCCAGGTATCAAACTTCATCATCTCTTTATGATCTATCTTGACATAAGAAAAAGACCAAGCCGGGTTTACTGAATACAACCATGACACATGACATTATGGCACTAACAAAAGTCAACCACTGACCGTGGCCACCTAGTCCGACCACTGAGAATTCATGGTTTAACATTTGGCGCCGTTTGTGGGAAACACATAGAAATGTGGTACGTTAGTTTAGTGAAACCAAATTTTTTCAACTCGGTTGCAGCATTCTACCCTGTTAGAGAGCCGCCAACCGACTCATTCAAATCTCCACCTTTTACCTACCTTTAACGATGGTTCTGGTTGAAGTATCTTTACCTTATTGAGCACGTCTTCTCTTTAGCGTGCTTTTCTGCATACACCCTTGTAGAAGATAGGTCGAATCCAATAAAATTTGGCCACTGCCCATTAGTTTTCCTCGTTTTCAAGCCTATCCCTACCCCACTTTCTATCGACCCAGTTATCAAACTTCATCATTACTTCATCATCTATGTTCATATAAGGAAATGACCAAGCCTAGTCTACCCAATACAACCATGACACGTGGCACTATAAGACTACCAAAGGTCAACCACTGATCGTGGCCACCTAGTCCTATCATTGAGAATTCACCATTTAATATTTGGCGCCTTCTGTGAGAAACCACACAAAAAAGTGGTACATTAGCTTAGTTACACCCTCGACCCACCCTCGAACACACCCAACCGGATCTCTACCTTTCGCCTATCGTTAGTGGCGTTCAAGGTGTGGTATTTTTCATTAGCTCATTCAAACCAGTATTTTCTAATGCGCATGCAACCCTCAACCCGATAAGAGACCTACAAACCGACACAATCGAATCTTTGATGTGCCCTCATAATGTATCTTTTACCTAAAAACTAGTTCTCCCGTTTGAAATGTGGAAGGACCAAGGCCACTCTTGGTCTAAGAGTGGCTCCACCAACAACATTCAACATGCGCCTAGAGAACTCTTATGTACCTTAAATCCTTTGTTACCTTAATGTTCCACAAACACACTTTGTTACCTTATGTGACAAAATGTGCAAATTGAAGCCTCAAACAGAGCATTGTACCAAATCCACTATATATATATAGATCATAAACATTCATGCGTTAGTACTTTATCCTTAACAAGGTTTCATATTATCCCTTAGTTACTTAGAGTTGTGTACATTAATGTATGTTTTGTCGTATATTACCTGGAACGGAGATGGCACAAAATAAATTTGGAGATACTTTGAAGAAGGCTTTTTTGGACACCGAGAAGTATCACTATCATATGATTTTCTTCTTGACTTTATGTTGTCAAAAAAAAAAAAATATATATATATATATATATATATAGCATAATGATAATGATAATCTTTGATGCATGTTATAATTGAAAATGAGTAACATGTCAAAATTCCTCTATAACTTTTTATTTTCTCTTTCTTACATTGTGGTGAATCCAACCTTGAATATATCGTAATTTCTAACTGAGCACCTCACTCTTTCTCACCATTTAGACTAACCTCAATGTATTTTCTATACTTCATTTTTCATTCTATATTTTATCGGTCATCTTGTGATAAGGGTCAGTACTGAGATTTTGAGGAACCCTGTGCGAAACTTAAACTGGCCCTCTCATAACCCTAAACCCCAATATCTTACAAACTAATTAATAAAGTTAATTATGTCTAAAACCTAATTTTTTTCATAATCTAATATGAAAATAGTAAAAAAAAAAAAAAACAAAAAAACTTATTTAATTTGCCATGACTTAATGTCATAAAACAATGTTTTTAGAATTGAAATTCATAATCAATTAACATGCAACGACAATTACAAATCAAATTCATAAAAGTTTTAGTGTTTCAATTTGAGAAAGTTAAATATAGTATGTTGAGTACAAAAAAAGGCTCCTTACACCCCTATAAGCTCCCTTGCTACTTCCAATAACCAATCCGTGTACGGTAAAACTAATATATATAATATACATGTATAAAACTAATATATATAATGTACATGTTTAAAAAATTTTGCCGCCCTAAAAAATCATAGGCTCTGTGTAGTGGTGTCACTTGAACCATTTAAAGGCCTAAAAAATCGTGCGTCCTGTCAGTGGCGGACCCACAGAGGAGCAAGGAGATGCAGTTGCACCTCCCCTAGCCGAAAAAAGCTTTGGAGGCGCTGGAGTTGCCCCTTTGCTATGCTGCCTCCCAACTGCTCGAGCAAATGCCTGAACAATATTATTCTTTCACTGGCTGTGTTGATGCGCTGCTGGGTTGCGCATATCGCCTTATTTTTGGAAAAAAAAAAAAAAATTCCTAGCCAATACGACATCGTTTCGTTCCAAGCGAGAAAAAAAAAAAAGAAAAAAGAAAAAAAAGACTTGCAAACTGCCGACACGGAACGGAAGCCTCCCAATCCAATTTGAAGAAGTCGTGCAAGGTGATATTACTGATATGCAGCGAATCTCAATTTGCTTTTAGTCATGCAAGATGCCCCATCTCAAATCATAATATGAATTTCAACGGAGATGGAGTCCTTGCTTTTGCTTTAAAATTTGAATTTCAGCAATTTTAGGTTTGGTTCCTTTCCTTTCTATTTTTTAAATGATAAGTTTTTATTCACACCTTGGCCAATATCAAAACCATTATTGTTGTTTTCTTTTTGTAGAGAACTCCAAGTCTTTTATAAAAACTGATTCATCGATCAAGTCTTGTGCCAAGGAAGAAAATATTGTATCGATCAAGCTTTCAAAGTGTGTTCGAATTTAATTCATAGTTAATCTAGAAAAAAAAAACAAGATGAAACATGCTATGCATTTTTTTTTTCTTTTTCTTCATCAACCGTGCCAGTTTCATTTTCGGCACATAAATGAAATTAGCATTGTTTAAATTATAAAGCTATTTGGTTGTTAATTTTTTTCAAAGCTTTTAGTGCCAGTTTGGTATTGCTTATTTGGGGTGATAAGTGATTTTTTTAAAATTTTGGGAAGCACAGCCCGTTTGGTAAACTATGAGAAAATAACTTATTGTTAAAAATTGTTGTGAGAGAAAGCTATAAGGGAAAGCAGCTAATGAGATGCTTTCATTTTCTGATTATATGGGAATCAGTTTCAAAGAGGCGCTGGGTTTAATGATTATGCTTCAATCATTTTCTAATTATATGGGAATTAATACCAACAACACTTTTAACAAAAAGTTTACCAAACGCCAAACTGTTTTTTCTCACAGCAAATTTGACAGCGATTATTTTCACAGCACAGTAATGCCAAACTGGTATTAGCCTTTCAAAATTGCACATCTGCCAAAAAATTCCTAAGCTCACCAGTACCTGTGAGTGGCGCCACTTGTACCATCCCAGAATTGGCCCTGCTTGTAATAAGGATAATATTTTGAACATAATATGAATTTGATCCAATATGAATTTTTTTTAATTTTTTAATCAATGATTCATTATGGTAAATAATGAATTAACATGATTTTAAAAAATTAGGGTTAGGCTTGGGTCTTCTGTTGGACGAACCTCTAGTTTAGGTTGTGACCCCTTCTTCTCTTGAGCCCAAACTTCCCTCAGGAAGTTGGGCCTTGTTCTATAGCATCCTAGTTGGGCCTACCCCACCCCACGACGCCGTTTAGCTACTTCATCTTCAACCTTGGGTTGAAAACTCTCTCTGCGTAAACCCCGAAGGCCGAAAACTCAGACAATGCTCACACAATGAACACTCACCGCCCTGTGAGGGCTCTATCACGTGCGCTGTCACGTGCCCTATCCAACTCCTCATCGTCCGTACAACCTTCATCGACCTTTCCTCTGAAAAACGTAACGAAGTCGAACTTCGAGCCGGCTCTGGCCGAGCTGCGCCGCCATGTCGCCGCCGCCGACTTCGTGGCCATCGATCTCGAGATGACCGGCATCACCAGCGCGCCGTGGCGCGACTCGCTGGAGTTCGACCGAGCCGACGTCTGCTACCTAAAGGTCAAGGACTCGGCCGAGAAGTTCGCTGTGCTTCAGTTCGGCCTTTGCCCCTTTCGATGGGACTCTTCCAAGCAGTCCTTCATTGCTCATCCGTACGAACCATTGTTCTTTCTTTTCTTTTTCTTTTTTCTTTTTTTTTGTTCGAAGCCATTTATCTTTCTTTTTAGTTGTTAGTTTGTCCTCTGTTTGGCTGCCAAGAAAATGGGGAACTAAGAAAATAACAGAAATTTAGGGATAGTACATGAGTTTCTTGTTAATGGCACGTTGACTTTTCACTAGTTTGCTGAGAAATTGCTGGGAGAGGACACAATTTTGATTTTGAGTGTTTTTCTCTGGCGTTTGGAGTGAAAAGCTCAATTTTTGAAGTTTTTTTTAAAAATGCAGGTAAATTTAAATTACAAAAAAAGAAGAAAATTTGAGATTGGTTTGTCTGAAATTGCTTACATTCCTGGTTTATACATGTGTTTGTTGTATCAGAACCTTTAGTTGTGTGGATGTTAAGCTTTGTTTTGTGTAGTTTGAAGCAGATGCAAAAGCACATTCATCTGAGATAAAATGATTTTGTGTAACGAAGTTGCCCCATTGTAAATCTTTTATTTAGTTTTTATTGTTTAACAATATGTATACTCTGGCAGGCACAATTTCTATATTTTTCCGCATCAAGAGATTTTGGCCACAAACGCTGCTTATGAGTTCCTATGCCAGACTACATCAATTGATTTCTTAGCTAAATACCAGTTCGATTTCAATATCTGCATACATGAAGGTAGTGCAGTCGTTTTATTGTTATATGAAGTAATGATTTAAGAAATTTTATCAGGTGTGGCTCGTATTTCATCTAGTTTTTTTTTAAAAGATGCTCTCAGTTTGTAAAATAGGACTGTTGTACAATATCAGGAATATCTTATTTATCCAGAGGACAGGAAATTGAGGCACTAAGACACTTGAGTTTGGCATATGAGGATGAATTATTGGCTAAATGGTCAAACTTGAAAGAACCTGTGCACATGCCAGTGGTCAAGATGGCTGACACTCTCTTCACTGAACGGATGAAGAACATATTCACTGAATGGCGCGATGGGTTGTTGAGAAATAGTAATGGAGAACTCCAATTTCAGGGAAACTCAAATGACTCCCAACAACAGTTACGAACCATTTTCTTTAAGATGCGTCCTGCTCTTAGTCTGAGTGGATTCACTTCTCATCAGCTTAGGTTGATTCATTTGGTAATTTTTTTTTTGCATTTTAATCTTCTACCATTAGATTGTTATTTGTTACAAATAAATCTTGGATATGTGGTCCAGAACATCATTCCTAGACATTCTTGGGTAATTTCCTCAAATGAGTCAAACTTACTCAAAGGAAGTTTTATTCATCCGAGGAAACCTGGTTTCCAATTTTGATGTCTCAATATTTTCTTGTACTTTTTGTGATTATGCTGAGATGGATTCTATGTGGATGTAAATAACATGGTTTCTTCTCAGTCATGGTTTTATTGAGCTGAATATTAAAATGAAATCATGCAGATCATCAGAAGGCATTTCCAAGATCTTGCTTATGTTCAGATAAATGGTGAAAAGACCTGTCAGCAGCAACTAGTTGTGCGTACAGATTCCAAGGACGACAGGGAGTTACTTATGGTAAGTAATTTGTTTCCTCCAGGTAGATCTGCGGTAAACTTTCCAAAATGTGAAAGATTACTTAGCATGTTTACTTTGTGAAATAGTTTTCAGACTTTCAGTTATTAGAATTTCAGTTTTTTTTCTTCTTCTTTTCGAAGAGAGGTCTTTGTGGTTCAAAACAAATGACAATGATCATTAAAATTACTCTCAAGGATAGATTTGGCAATTATGTATATGTTCTTTTTTTCAAAATACTTATATGGGAGCATGTTTGTGCTGAAAGTGCAATAGGAAGAACAGAAAATATCACAAAAGGACATGTCTGGGCTTGTTATCATGTGAATTTTAAAATTTTCTTTATGCAAACCTTTTGCAGAAAGAGGTGAAGGATGAGCATTGTAGACAGGCAGAGGTGAAGGTTCAAGCTGCAGTTGGGTTTCGTCACGTTATTGACCTTCTTTCATCAGAACAGAAATTGATTGTCGGTCACAATTGCTTTCTTGGTATAAATATCTGTGCTAGTTTCATAAACAGTCTAATTTGATTTTGTACATCGCTAAGATGTCTTCTTGCTGTCATACAGATATTGCACATATATACAGCAAATTTGTAGGTCCTCTTCCTTCTACTGCTGAAGAGTTTGTCTCTTCTGTTAACAAGTGCTTTCCGTACGTCGTTGACACCAAAATGCTCTTGAATGCTAATAATGTGCTTCAGCAACGGATGAAGAAGTCCCAAACATCACTTTCGTCAGCATTTGCCATGTTATGCCCACAAATTGCTCTTGGGAAGAAAAGCACTGATCTGGCATTCCAATCGTGTGTTAAAGTTGAAGTTCAAGTGGATGATTTGAGGTTTGCTTCTTCCATTATCTGCCCATAATAATAACTTGGAAGTGCCTCATTTATTTGGTGGGTCTCAATAGTTTTTATTGCCACATTTTGAAAGGAAACATAAAAGATAAAGGGTGAAAACTCGAAAGAATAAGATGAACATTTTGATCTCTCTCATAGCATAACTAGTAAATATTGAGAAAGATAATCAAAATAATGAATAGTCCTGCCTGTTTAATATACAAAGAAAAGGAAAAGCAGGGGAGGCACCTTAGAAATAAGTCAGTCTTATCAAAATTATCTATTTGCAGGTCCTCCAACTGGAATTCTGGAGCCAAACATGAAGCGGGATATGATGCTTTTATGACAGGCTGTGTGTTTGCTCAGACATGCAGTCATCTAGGGATTGATTTTCAGTCGTTTTTGCCATCTGAACATTTGGTCCACAATGAGAAGCTGCAGAAGCACATCAACCTTCTATACCTTAGTTGGAGTAATAGAGACATTATTGATTTAACCAGTGGTAAGAAGAATGCAGTATCCTTGGGGTATACGAACCACAAAAAGAGGTACCCAGAGATTTTGTTTGAGAACATTGCTTTAATCTGGGGATTCCCATCAAAACTTAAGGCACGGGACATACGAGAATGCATCTCAAAAGTCTTTGGCCCGACATCTGTCACGTCTATCTACCACTTGGATGAAACTGCAGTATTCGTTCAGTTTAACAAGGAAAAATTTGTCTCTGAATTTCTTATTTTGAAGGAAACTTTAGAGAGAAGTGATGGTCCGGTCTCAGTTCTGCATCCTCTTGCTGGACTTTTGGAAGGTGGAAATACCCAAGCTGCTAATTATGAAACTTACAAAGACATTTGTAGTTCACCCAGCTCAAAGATCTTGTTTGCGGATCAGGCAGACGCAGTTGCTACTAAATGGAAAAATAAATTGATTGAATCTAAGGCAGCAATGGAGAGCCTAGAACGTGAGAGCTTTGGTGAAAAAAATGAAGTGAATACTGCGTTTGTGTTTTGCTGACTCAATTACTCAAACTAATTTATACAGATTCTACCTATTGAGATTTTTGTATACTGTTAGGAATGCGACATTAGGAAGAAAACAAATGTAATTATATGTACTAAAATGCCTTTTAAAAAAAAATAGCCAAGTAATTATATGTATGAGTGATTTGATTTTCATTGCTGTTAACTTATTTCTGTATCTCAGCTTGGCTTGAAGCCTTTGTATAAAAGCTTCTTTAGGGTTTTTTTATCAGAAGCTGTACACAAAGTTTAACGTTCAACGTTTTTAACCCTTAAAAGAAATTACCGACCAATTTTACAATGCTTTTAAGGGGTGTATTTAATTCATACTTATAAAGACTTTTTTTAAGTGAGTGACTTTTATAGAGTTGACAAATTCTTAAATACTTTCATAAAGCTGGCAAGACTTTTGCTCTTAACAATTAGGTATGGAAAAGTTATTTATTTAATAAGTTTTTTAAAATTCATTAATTTTTTGGATACCACCAAATTTTTAAATATTTTTCAAAAATCACAATTGAATACTACTAAACTTTTATATACTCTTTAAAAGTCTAAATTGAATAACTCGAAACTTTTAAACTCTATAAAAGTCATTAAAAGTTTGAATTGGATTCACCCCTTAATTTCTTTATTTTTTGTTTATTTATCATGTTCAAACAAACAAGTAACTGTAAATTCAAAGAAAATGAAATGATAATAACTCAAACGTGAATGCAGAATTTTTTTCATCACAGTCATCAAGCCAAGCCACTAGCCATATACCAAATCACAAACCTAACCACCCTACATGTCCTCCACGTGTCACCATTCAACGGTCAAGGTATTCTCCACAGCCACGAAAACCATGCCCCTCTCTTGCATTTCGTCCACACAAAAAATGCCCCTCTTGCATCACGCGTGATTATTGCGTCGTATTGGTAAGGTGAGAGAATCAAATTGGATCCACCTGACCTGAATAGCCGGTCAACATCCTCCTCACCATTTTTGGTTTACAGAGGTTGCTTTGCTTACACGGTTCTGAATTAAATACACGTCATTTTCTGCTGCTTAATTAAATACAGATTTTGAATAATTCTTGGTCACATTAATAATAACTGTGAGCAGTGGCGGAGCCACTTCTAGACTTGGAGTGGCCGTGGACCCTCCATATTTTTATCACTTATTTATTATATTAAATATGATATATAGAATTTGTAATAAATAATTTAGAATTTAAGTTAAAATTTTCTCTAATATAAATTAGATATGACCCAATTAGAAATATTTAGCTCTAAACATGTAAGTATTGAATACTTAGATGTTTTATATACTTGTATTTTCTACTTCAGCCCTCCCTATTTTTACAATTCTATCTCCACTCCTGACTGTGAGCTTGTCAATCTGTGATAGTGAAGGGTTTTAATCCAACTTTGTAGAAAGAAACTGCTAAAATTACAATAGAGGCATAAATAAATGTGTTCAAAGGACCATTTTAGCCTCACTAGCCGATCAAAGTTCACAAGTAACCGGTTACAGCAAGTGGCAAAAGGTCCCTATAAGAGGAGGTAAAGGTCACTGTAAGAGTAAGAGGAGGTAAAGGTCACTGTAAGAGGAGGTATCCATCAGTTACTGTTCCATTGTGGTAGAGTTTTTAGCTTATACGTATCTCTCACTCTCACAGATACTCAAAGTAGTCTTTGCAGATGAGTTTTTAGCTTATACGTATTTGTTCTGCTTCATTAGTCCTTGTTTCTCAACAGTTATTTTTTGGTGGTTTTACTTCCTCTTAATTTGTCATGGAAAGGAGAAGAAAGAAAGAAAGTGGTGGTTTTCTTTGAGCCTTCTCTTAACTTTCTTGTTTTTCATCTCTATATATATACATATGCAACTCTGTTTTGATAAAACTTTCATATTGGTGAGGGATATGTTGATAAAAAAAAAAACATCAAGACCATATATGTGATACTTTTAGGGTCAAAAGGCAAGTTTTTATGATTGACTTTTGTATGCATTATCCAAATTCATGGTTTTTCCACTGGCAGGGATGAATGCATGTCTTGTGGCATTGAGGGTGGATGGATGTGAATGTGAATGAGCTGAGAGATCATGTTGACAGAAGAAAGAGAGCACAACCCGCCATTGGCCAAAGAGATCTTTGCCACTGTTGGGAGTGTGCTCTCTTTTCTTCTGTCATCATCTCTTGCATTCCCACATCTGTGATGTTACCAGCACCGTCCGATCTGCATCTATCTAACACATATGTAAGGTCTTCTCATCAACATTATATGTGTTAATTTGAATGCAAACTAAAACTTTCTTTCTTCTTGTGGATCTGTAAAAATAATTCTATGCAGATGATTCTGTATAAGTTTTCCTTTAAAGGTAAACAGAAGAAAGAGGTAGCAGTTGTCACCAATTGAAGCAAGGATGTGTCAATTTTGTACAAATTAATACTTTTCAAGATGCATGAGCAGAAGTTGGTGATCTCTTATTTACTTTCTGTCAAGTAGAAAATTGCACCTTACAAGGATACATGTCATTTTACCGCAGAATAAGAGAGAGAGGAAAAAAAAAAAAACCCTAGCAGCACTCTGGTCCTCTTTCTCTTTGTCAATAACCGACCGCAAGGAAGCTAAGGGGGGAGGTGGCCACTGCCCCTCCTCCCCTCTGCCCATCTTCCCCTTCCTCTCCTCATCTCCCTTTCTTTTTCTCCCATCTTTTCCCTTCCTCTTATCCCCTTTTCTCCTCCCATTCCCCTCCCCAGATAGTCTAGATATGTTTGGATCTAGGTCTGTTTGTTTTGTTTGATTGTTTTTGCAGTGTTCTAGGTGACTGGTATTGTCTTTGTTCCCGCTGCGGCCACAATAGTGATGCTGGATTGTGTCTCTTCTCGGGAGAGTTGTGATACTTGGTGGCTGATGTTTTGTCTCTATTTCAATGACGGCAGTAGTAGCGACGCTGGTGATAGTTGTTGGGATATGGTGCTCTTCTCTACTTTGAGCCGGCCGAAGAACTATGCTTGGCCATATGAGGTTTTCTTTGTCAGGTTTTGAGTTAAAGTGGAGTGCTTCTCAAGGGTCCTTTTAATGTTGTTTCGGTGTTCCTCCTTCGTGTTCTCTCCTAGTTTTTGTTATGGTATGCCTTGCAGTTTGTGTGGGTGTCAAAAGACTATGATTTTGCTCATAGAAGGCTTCTTTTGATAGTTGGGATATTCTATGGTCATCTCCTGCGAGTTTACTATTTGGGGTTTCTTGGTCCTCTCATGTGGGTCTACTGTGTTGGTCTCTAGTTGCGTTTTGTGTTAGTTTTCGTTTTTGATTTGTTCTTTTATTGTAATGATTCAAAGTGACCTGAATTGTACTCTCTTGTTAGTCCATGACATGTGTGATACTCTTTCCTCCCATGGAGTTTGTCCCATGAGGTTGTCTTAGGAAGATTTCAACAAGGCCATTGTATCATGTCGCTCTTTGTACATCTTTGGTTATATGAATGAATTCTCTTTTTATAAATAAATAATTATTTAAATTTATAAATAATAATAATAATAATAAAGGACATGTCATTTTGCTCTTTGGTGTTGAACCATTTTTTGTAAAATATTTCCAAAGTACTTCAAAAAGTATTTATCCCTTCTCACAGTGCATGTGTAGAAAAAGGAATCAAAAAAAGAAAGCCCTTTCTTTTTGTTATAAAGAAGTGAAAGCCCGCAAAGGATCCACTACTGTAGTGGTTTGGAGTATTTACTCCCTCAGGCAAGGTTCTGGGTTCGAGTCCTAGCATCCGTGTTGTGTGTGTGAGTTTAATATGCTATCGCCCCTTTCAATAGGAAAGGAACTCCCAAAAAAAAAAGAAGTGAAAGCCCACATAGATAAAGTTAGATAGTATTAGTCAAAAGATGGAATTATGATGTTGGGGAGAAATCATTATGTCTCCCTTAAAAGCCATTTGCTTTGCCTATAAATAGGCATTATATTTGCTTGGTACTTTTCATACTCTGGTTATTTTAGTTCTATAACACTTTTAAATTTTTTGAATTATTTTTCAGCTCTTGCTCAAATAAGGTCAGTTTACATTATTTTCATAGTGAAGCACAGTCCATCAATTGGCTTTGCATTTTGCTAATAATCTTTTCGTTTCTACTAGTACGTAGTACAGATATTGTCATCCATTTTGTGCACCAACATTGAAATGTTCCACAGAAAACCTTGGTTTATGTTGTAAACTGTAACCGCCTTGAAATCGGCACATATTTTCTTTTTGGTTTTCATGACCTACAGTGTGTAGAAAAATGATACAAGAATTATCTGCTGGATTGTGAGGGACTTAAAAGTGCCATACTCCTGGCTTATCCTCTATGTGAAGGGAACATGAAAAGCCTGTAACGTTTTGCAAGGAAAGATCGGAGCACCAGCAGAAACCAGGATCGGAGAGGGAGATCACAGAAAAGGCTAATTATGAGAATTCAGTGAAAGCTTTACACAGATTCTTAGGCCATTATCCGAAAGTTCTACCTAAAATGAGGGGAAGAAAGCAATGTAATCCAAAGATTTTCAGGGTTTCTCAGGTAGTCTTATCCAAATAATTCTTGCAACTAATGCCAGTGTCAAACCAAAGTGAAGAGACGTACCCCCAGAGCTATAAGCAAGTTACAGACAGAACACACTACCGGAAAAAACAGAAAATCATAAAACTAATAAGATTGAATAGTATAGATATCATTTCTGTGTACATTCAACTCTTAAACCAGTTACATATATTTCATTGTCACTACAAAGAAAATCGATTACAAGAGATGTTACTTGAACGGGTCATTACAATTGAAATATTCAAGCAAGCTTCTTTTGTCCTGATAAAGCAGAGACCACACAGTTCAATAGATTGCTTTGAACTCAGGCCAGTGAACTCTATAGTCTCTAATCTTCAAATTACAGGATTAAAAAAGCAGTGGTAAAAAGTAAAGAACAAAAGAATTCATCTATCTATAAACTCTGCAATCTGCATATATTGCCTAATAAACCATGAAACCTATTTCAGTTAATAATGATCTCACACATAGAGCTGGTGGGGCTGCTGCATTCTTCACAATCTGAAACAATGTCATCAATAGACAAAGGCAATCCACTAGAAAAACTGAGGCTTGGTTTCACCCTTGGCACGCCTAGAAGTTCTGCCTCATTACTCAGGATTTGTAAAACTCTCCTCATTGTAGGCCTCTCTGCACTATCTGGATTAGCACAACTTAAACCCACAAGTAACAGCTTCCTCATTTCTTCCACTTCAAACTCCCCATTCAACCTCTTGTCAGCTGCTTCGATAATCCTTCCTTCCGAGTGCAGTCCCCAAACCCAATCCACCAAATTCACCATTTTGAGACTGCCTGGTTCTCTCTCTATTGGTCTCCTCCCACAAGCCACTTCAAGGATGACCACACCATAGCTAAAAACATCAGTCTTCTCAGTTGCCTTCCCATACTGAAGATACTCAGGCGCAAGGTATCCCATTGTTCCAGCTGTTAGTGTAGAAACAGGGCTCTTATCATGATCCATGAGCTTTGCCAATCCGAAATCACCAAGCCTCGCATTAAAATTCCCATCGAGCAACACATTTCCAGTCTTTATGTCTCTGTGAATGACTTGCTGTTCACATTCTTGATGCAGATACGTTAAAACAGATGCCAAACCAACTGCAACATTTAGTCTATGGTACCAATCCAATAAGGTACCTTGTCCAGATTCTTGGTAAAGCACCTTTTCAAGGCTCCCATTAGGCATGAAATCATAAACAAGAAGCAATTCACCCTTCTCAACACACCAACCTTGGAGTTGAACCAAATTCTTATGCCTCAAACCAGCAATAATAGACAACTCAGAAAGGAACTCAGTTTTACCTTCATGGGAATGCTTGGATCTTTTCACTGCAGAAATAGTCCCCGAAGAGACAAAAAAGGCTTTGTACACAGTTCCAAATGCTCCATGACCAATAATCCGACTAGAATGAAACCCTCCTGTGGCTGACTTGAGCTCTTTGTAACCAAACTCTCTTGGCCCTGCTATAACCTCTGCTTTGAAGCTTTTCTGTCTTCTCATGTTCATCCATTTGCTCACAGAAACATAACCAAACACCGCCAGAGCGACACAAAAGAAGGCCGGCCCGGCAATCCCAAGGCCTAAACCAAGCCTCTTGTGGTGTTTATTGGTGGAACCAGATACCGGAATCCTCGGACTCACCACCACATAAGTATCAGACACATTGTGAGGCCGCAATCTTGGTCTTGTAGGAACAAACCCAAATGTATGAAAGCTCCAATTCTCAATCAGATGAACCTCAGTACTCCCCTCAGTCGAAGCCGAAAAACCCACATACACAGCCTCCTTTAGATACTCAGAGAGGTCAATACCCACACTCAAAGTCGGTTTTCCGGGCTTGAAACTCGAATAACTCAAATACACTTTGAGCCTTTCTTGGTCATTCTTGTAATCAATCCAAGCTGTAATAGAATTCCCACTTTTGAATTCAACATCTTGCAAGATTGGATCTGCGGTCTTTATTGAAGTGAGGCTCTCAATGTCCAAACCAACATGGTTATCGTTGGGGTCGTTGAAATGCAAATCGAGCCTGGTATCAAACTCAATGGCCACGAACTTGTTCTTGGTTAATTGGGAGGAATTAACAAGACCCAGATAACCTCCTGGGCTGCCAAGTATCCTGTTACTAGGTGAGAAGAAAAACGACATGCCGTCTCCATACGAGCTCGGATTGACATTGGTGATGGAGAAAGAAAACCTTGTGGAGAAGGAAGCTGTGATATTGGCTTCAGGGTCGAAGAACTTAATTGGGTTGTTGTAGATTACAGTTCCGGCGCTTGAGGACGGCACGGTGAGCTCACGAGTGAGACCTACCACGCCGTTTCGGATGTGGGAATCCCCGAGGAAGGTGAGGTTTCGGAAATTGAAAGAGGGGAAATCAAAGTTCACGTTTTCTGCGGAGGCAAAAGGCGGGTCTGTGAAGAAGAAGAAGAGGCTCATGAAGACGACCCAGAAAACAAGAAGCTTTCTTGGAGCCATGGCTGTGGAGAATTCGATTGGTGTTGAGTGAAAAGAAGTGAGCTTTTCTTTTTCTTTGCAAAAGCAGAGAGCTTGAAGTTTGTGAGGGAGAACATGTGGAGTTCTGGGAGGTTCACAGAGAGAGAGAGAGAGAGAGAGAGAGTGGGTTTTAAACGGTTGGGGAATGGGCGCGTGGGTCGGTTTGAAAGGAATATTAGACTGAGAGGGCTTTACAACGGTTATGTGGGACTTTTGGTAGTGGGGAAGTCCTGAAAACGACACCGTATTAGAGGAGCCTGAAGTGGGGATCAACAATAGCATGGAATTTCATATTCCTTATCGAAAAGAAGTAAATTTTATTAACCGGAAGCAGTTTGGGAACATTTGTCCAACTTTATCATAGTTCATTTGGGTTTGACGGGAATAATTTTCAACCATTGATGAGTAGTTTTAGGTTTTTAGTGAGTCCTATTCGATCAACATTTGTTAATTCTTAATACGACATAAATTACTTAGCATTGATCGATTTGCAAGAGAACTTACTTATGTCAAGAGATATGATATATTACCAAGTGATGAAGTACACTGTATGGTATTAGATTCTTAACATGTCATATATTTAACAAGAAAGCCTTGCTATTTTTTGTTTTTTGTTTTGTTTTTTTTTTCAGTTTTGTAATTTGGATACTTGTGTATTATTATTAGAGTAGTAAGATTTGGTTTTGGAGATTTCAGTGCTGACAAGAGAAGGCTGGAGATTTCAATAATGCCATGTGATCATCGAGTCAAAGATCCAAAATTCCATATCCACCAAGCTCAAATGGGACAACACACGTCATGTAGCCGTTACCACATTAAAAACATACACAAAACCACATTAGTTTTTGTCTAATTCATAGATTATATAGTATTATCGGAGGATACGATCATTTAGTAACAATGGTGGGTGCAGAGAGAGATGCTTGTTCATGCTGTAAGCTTTGTTCTAATTAAAATTTTAAATTAATTACGCTTTGTTACATCAAAATGCTTACTATCTGTATTTTTTTTAACCTAAAAAAAGAAAGAAAGAATGTGTTGTAACTTAAAAGCATTATCTTGTAAAATTCTGTATATTGTGTATATTAAATTTTTTTTTTATAGGAAGTATATTGTGTATATTATTGATAGCAAAAAATGTATAAATCTGTATATATAAAGTAAAAGGCTGAGAATGGTGAAACATTCAAGATATTAGAAAATGTCCTTAGTTAATGCAAACACTAGCCTCTCTGCACGCGCTTCCGCGCCTGCAAGAGGCTTTTTTTAAAAAAAATTAAATTTATTTTAGAATTAGAAAAGATAATGGATAGTTGTGTTCCATAAAAATAGGATCCATTATCTGAATTTTCTTTTATTTTTAATTTTTTTAATACGAAAAATTTTGAATTTACTATATTATCCTCATTTAATTAATAATTTCAATTTGTAATGTTTGCATTAACCAAGGGCATTTTCTGGTATTTTGAATGTTTCACCATTCTCTGCCTTTTGCTTTATATATATATATTAAGAATTGAAATTATTAATTAAATGAGGATAATACGGTAAATTCACACTTTTTCATATTAAAAAAAATTAAAATTAAAAGAAAAATCAAATAATGAATCCTATTTTTATGGAATACAACTACCCATTATCTTTTTTAATTCTAAAATAAATTTTTAATTTTTAAAAAAAGTCTCTTACATGCGCGGAAGCTTGTGTAGAAAGACTAGTAAATAGAAGATACAAACATTTTACTCCATCTCAAACGATGGAGAAAATGTTTGTCGGCCAAAACTTTAAAGAGTAAGTGAAAAGAACATACAATATGCGGTTGTGCTCCTCTAAATCATTATTAAAGAAGCATCATAAACATTTTTAGGTTCTCAAAGAAAATTTTATAATTAATATATGTGAGCATCCAATCCAGTCTCTGCTTCTCGCCTAGAGTCGTGAGAGTTTCCAGAGTGTGATAAAGAGTCCAAGATTACTCTTCTGGTAGTGTAGTTGAGTGCATATCACTGTGGAAGGCTTTATTCTCTTGGCTAGGTAAGATTCTTGATTGTCTCTTTGCTGCCATGGATGCGTTTGTGGACAAACTTACCACGCAACTCAATCTCACTGAGGATGAAAACAGGTCTATATAGTATTTGAGCGACCTATTGGAAACAATAGGCAAGCTCAATGTCTCTTTTTTAGTTGGGAGGCTTCTCATCCTGAAGGATTTTAAGGTACATTTCTTTATGAGGACCATGAAGAAGCTTTGGTCATCAAGAGCTTCTGTAGAGATCTGCCAGTTAGAGCATGAGAGGTTTTTGTTCTCCTTTTTGTCAGAAAGTGATAGAAATTGTGCGCTCAAAGGTAGTGCTTGG
>NC_047655.1:1661608-1757094 GCF_902201215.1 Prunus dulcis | reverse complement strand
GAAGTTTTCTCAGAATAAAGGTTATTATTGATGTTACTCAACCCCTGAAACGATGTCTAAGTTTTACTTTCCCAGAGGTTGGGAGTCGCCTCCTTTTGATGAAATACGAAAAGCTTCCAAACTGTTGTTATCTATGTGGCCTTTGTGATCATGCTCACTTCGGGATTCTGTTGTTAACCATGGGGATTTCAAACCCTTTGGTTCATGGCTCAGAGCAGAGGTCAAAGAATGGTTAGATGAACATGAGATGGAACCACCAAGATCACTACGGTTGAGATGGTTGATGAAAGCGCCAAGCTTTGAAGAACTGGGCCTTGCTGGCGAAGTTCGTCGCCGAGAAAAGGATGAAGATGAAGGGGATCAGTTACTGTAGGGCACCGTTAATGAGAATAATGACTACATTATGGCTGACCATCACAAGAGGTGTAAATTAGGCAATGAGGCCATTCAAGGAAATTTAAATCAACAGCAGTTCTTGGGGACTGATTCTTTGGCAACTCACTAGCCAATGAATCTATATATATAAAGCAAAAGCCAGAGAATGGTGAAACATTCAAAATACCAGAAAATACCCTTGGATAATGCAAACATTAAGAATTGAAATTATTAATTAAATGAGGATAATATGGTAAATTCACACTTTCATATTAAAAAAATTAAAATTAAAAGAAAAATCAGATAATGAATCCTATTTTTATGGAACACAACTACCCATTATCTTTTTTAATTCTAAAATAAATTTATTAAAAAATAAATAATAAAAAAAAGAGCCTCTCGCACGCGCGAAAGGCAGAGAATGGTGAAACATTCAAAATACCAGAAAATGCCCTTGGTTAATGCAAACATTACAAATTGAAATTATTAATTAAATGAGGATAATATGGTAAATTCACATTTTTTCATATTAAAAAAATTAAAATTAAAAGAAAATTAAGATAATGGATCCTATTTTTATGGAACACAACTACCCATTATCTTTTTAAATTCTAAAATAAATTTTAATTTATAAAATAAAAAATAAAAAAAACCTCTCTCAAGCGCAGAAGCGAGTGCGGAGAGGCTAGTGTTGAGAAAGAAAAGAATATAATTGAAGTTAAAAACTGTCATAATTCTAATATTATGGGCCTTAACCCATTCTCTCTTCAAAAAGTGGGTCTGCAAGAGAAGCAAGTTAGTGGGGCAACTCAAATGGTTAACGCAAATCAAAGTAGGTGTCGACGTCTATCGTGGAAGGCTAAGGCTCGAGCAACCTAATTGGTATCTAAGGCCCAAAAGGGTGATGAGAACCCGCATCAATCGGAGCTGAACACTGTTCAATTGGAGATTGATATAGAGACGGGGTTAGTAGGACTACCCTGTCAATTTCAACGAGACAAATGAAATGGAATGTATTGGGGCTTGGGAACCCCTACATATTCCATGCTCTAAGACAATTCCTTAGAGCTCAAGATCCCATTTTTGTGCAAAGATTCTAGTTAACCTCTTGATGATCATTTTGCTTGAGATGATTTCTAGTGTTCAAAACGCCTTTTTTTCCTGTTCGGTCCATTCCTGAAAATCTCTTGCTTTTGAGCCCATGCATTCAGTCAACAAACGATGACGAAAAAAGGAGCCAAAGGTTGTGGTGATGCTTGATGTCAGTATGGCATATGATCAAGTTGAATTTTCTTATTGTTTTTGTTCCCAGTTTGTGTCTCATCGTAGCCATGCTAAGTTTGCTCTAGGTAGTGTGTCTTCAGATGCTTGGCTTAAAGAGGGTCCTCCAAGGACAATGTGTCTATGCTAGTTGATGTTATTTTGGTTTTGTTTTGAGTTTAGTTTGTAGCCTTTGTGGAGCGTATAACACTCTTTTCTTTCGTCTTAGATTTTTTCCACTGGGTTTTATGAGGCAAAATTTTGATGAGGCCACGTATGTTCGCTCGAGTCTGTAACATTTGACAATTGAATTAAACCTTACAATCTTCCAAAATAAAATAAAATTTTATAATTTTGTATCATTTAATTAGGAGTGTTCTTAGAAATTGAGCGTTTAGAGATAAATATTTTGGTTGTGCATCCACAAAAATTACCAAATAAATAAGTAGGTATGAAATATGGGTTAAATACTGAGGCCGACAACAACAACCCGGCCCAAGCCCACGAACCACCCCCGAGCCGAAACCAATAAGTTAACGGTACGAGTCCTCCCAGATTCTCCGTCTTCCTCGACTCTTTTTAACTCCGTCTTCTTCACCCAACCCCTCCCTGTTTTCAGTGTGGTCCAAGCTAAGCTATAGGGTTTTTCCTTTCTTCAATTGCATCCCTAAAACCCCACCCTCCTATTTCCACACAAGTATCTCTGCACCCAAACAACTCTCTCCGTTCTCATTTCTCAGACCAAATACAATGCCGCCGAATGACGAGGTTCGGTTCACTTCGTGGCCTTCTGTCAAAGTCCCTCGGCCCCCGCAAAATCGGCAATTGGACCTTCCCTTTCTGTTCGCTAGAACCAGAAACTCGTTTGCTCAACTCATCGATTCGCTCAAGACTCGTTCAGCTTTCGCACAATTTCCACCATTAAAATGGCCCCCCTTTCTGTCCACCGAGTTGAATCAGTGCATTGCAGTAACTCAAAACGGTCGCTCGCACTCTCTGCCTATTCTTTGCTCCGCGTCGTTGTCCCTGACTCGGTCCGCTGATTCGGCAGAGTCCGAATCACGAAATCGAATGGCAGACCACAGTCAGTTTGTAGGGAAGTCGCCGCTTTTATGTTCAGCGTCGTTGTCTTTGACTCGGCCGGACGAGTCGACTCAGTCGCAGCAGAAGGGCCACTCGTCGAGTCGGCACGACGAGGAGAGGGTTTTGATAAGCGAGGTACTGGTGAGGAACAAGGACGGTGAAGAGCTGGAGAGGAAGGACCTGGAAGCGGAGGCCTTGGCGGCTCTCAAGGCTTGCCGACCCAACTCGGCGCTCACTGTGCGCGAGGTTCAAGAGGACGTGCAGAGAATCTTCGATAGTGGATACTTCTGCTCTTGCATGCCAGTCGCTGTAGATACGAGAGACGGTATCCGATTGATCTTTCAGGTACAAGCATATGCATTGTTGTCGAATTCAATTGCGTTCTGTGCTTTTTTCTGTTTATAATCCTAATAAATGTAGGAGAAGAGCTTAAAGAAATTGAAACTAATGCTTGTAGTGAACCAAAAGCATTTAGTGTTTATTATTTGTATTATTTTTGTATTCATTTGTCATTTTCAATTTCAGTTATGCCCTTTTGACCTCATGCTAATTATCAAGGTGCTTGTTTATCGGTGTGTTGAGTTCATCACTTTTATGCATTTATTGTTTTGATTTTTGTCCCATGATCATTTTTAACTCTTCTTTAGATCATTGTCTTTGCATTAGATAGAGAGATTTGGCCTAAAAATAAATAAATTTGAAATAGAGAGCGAGCAATCATGGTTTTGTGTTATGGTTTCATAGGTGATGCAAACTCATGTCATGATCATGTATGAGAACATGTTTCCTATTTGATTTGGCTTGGGACTATGACTAATAGTTTAATAATATTTTAATGGTGCTAGGTAAAACCAAACCAGGAATTCCAAGGGCTAGTATGTGAAGGGGCAAATGTTCTTCCAGCGAAGTTTATAAAGGATGCATTCTGTGACGGATATGGTAGGTTTTTCTTCAACGTTCTTACATATTTAGGGTTGTTCATGCATGCTCTTTGCACGAAAGATCATTTGCTTTTTTCTGGTGTGCCACTTAAGTGTGATCAAAGAGTCCTATATTGATTTTCGATTTTGGTGTCAAGTTGTGCAGGAAAAGTTATTAATCTTAAGCGTTTGAATGAAGTTATATCTTCCATCAATGATTGGTACATGGATCGGGGCCTTTTTGCAATGGTTGGTTTCTTCTCTATAAGTTTTTCATAATTATTTTGAATTTCAGCATGTATAAAGATGAAGTTAATATTTCTAGTGCTGTAGAATGTAGAACTGGTTCAGTGAAGACTTCACTGTGCTTTATTTTTTATCAAGATTTTTCATAATAGTAGACAGCTCTTTTCTTGATTACATTATAGGTTTCAGCTGTTGAGAGTCTCTCGGGAGGTGTTCTTAAGTTACAAGTATCAGAAGCGGAGGTCAATAATATCTCCATACGGTTCCTTGACAGGAAGACGTAAGTTCCTGGTTTAATCGAGTTCGCATTTACAGATGTTGCATGCATGGATAATGTTCAAATTTTCTTGAAAAAGTGGCTATGAAATGATTTCTTAGCTAATTATTCTGTGCTCTTCTTAGTGGGGAACCAACTGTAGGGAAGACAAAGCCCGAAACAATACTTCGCCAACTTACTACAAAGAAGGGTCAGGTACTTTCCTGGACGTATCTTCTCTATATAATAATGATCTTAGTGGGTTTTTGGGAACATTGTGCTTTTACTTTGCCATCAAGTATTTATGCTTAAATGGTTCTTCCTTAAAGAAATGCACTAAATTTAGTGGTGACATGTCAACTTTTACGGGTTGCTACTTGGGATGATACCTATGTAGGTCTACAGTATGCTTCAAGGAAAAAGAGATGTGGAGACTGTATTGACTATGGGACTTATGGAAGATGTTAGCATTATACCCCAGCCAGCAGGTGGTAAAGAATCTTTTTTGCAAATATTTTTTTTGTTGGAAAACATATTTTCCATCTTGTTAGTGTTCAATGATTATTATTTTTTTGTTTTATCTTTAATAATTTATACATGTTTGTGTGGAGTTCATGCATGTGGTTGAATGCATTGCTTGCTAAAACTACTGCAAAATTGTAGATGCTGGTAAGGTTGATATCACCATGAATGTTGTTGAGCGACCAAGTGGAGGTTTTTCTGCTGGAGGTGGTATATCAAGTGGGTAAGTCAAATGAGTGGAACATACAAATTGACTTTTTTGTGGTCAATATATGAGTTTATGTTTTAGATTTTGTGGTATAAAATGTTAACTTCTCTTCTTTAATTTCAGAATTACAAGCGGCCCTCTTTCAGGACTCATTGGAAGGTAATCTACTGCACATAAAAAGTTATGCATTGAAAATGCTTTCTATTATAAATATTTTATGAAGAGACAGACCATCTGGATTCTGTAAGCATTATGTATTTCTACAGACCATCTGGATTCTGTAAGCATTATGTATTTCTACATATACATACAAATATACATGCGTCTATGTTCAAATAGTGTTAGTGTTCACCATCAGCATGTCATCTAGTGTTGCACTAGATTCTTATGATTTCATTATTACACTTTTGACATAAATTTTTTTCTTCCCTTTGCAGCTTTGCATATTCTCATAGGAATCTCTTTGGAAGAAACCAAAAACTCCATGTTTCTCTGGAGAGGGGCCAGATAGACTCAATATTTCGTATAAACTACTCAGATCCATGGATTGCAGGAGATGATATGCGGACGTCCAGGACTATAATGGTTCAGGTACTTTAATGTTGTATTGTATAAAGTACTATTGTTGTACCATTCACTACTTGAAAATTCTTGATGGCGGGATGCTTGACCAATTCTTTTCTGTTAGAATTCAAGAACCCCTGGAACACTTATCCATGGTAACCAACAAGATGGTAGCAACTTGACCATTGGTCGCATCACAGCTGGTATTGAATTCAGCCGACCCATAAGGCCAAAGTTGAGTGGAACAGCCGGGCTTATCTTTCAGGTACTTGTGCTTTTATCCCCTTGTGGCTGTTTTGTTTTTTTTTTTTTGGGTTTTTGGTGTGTTTCTTGGATGAGTTTAAACATTCGGTGGTGGTTTTGGACTTGGAAGGTTTGTTATGAGATTTATGTTGACTTGGTTGTATTTTATTTGTAACATTAACTACCCATATTCTTGACTATTTTGCCAGCATGCTGGTGCTCGTGATGAGAGAGGAAATCCTATTATCAAGGATTTCTTCAGCAGTCCCCTAACTGCAAGGTACACGAGTCTGAAATCAAATAAAAACCAAACTACTTCAGTTTAGTTTCCATATCTTAGTTTAAGTTTTGCTGTGATCCATGATTCTAATCTTCTGCTCTTTGTTTGCCATTTTTGTTTTGTAGTGGCAATAACCATGACGATATGCTACTTGCTAAACTTGAGAGTGTCTACACAGGTTCTGGTGACCATGGGTCTTCAATGGTTAGTCAATCACAGTGTGTTCACAAATTATGACTCTTTTTTCTTTCTGAACTTCCACTGTACTTTGATACTCATTTATGGCCCTCTGCAGCTAGTATTCAACATGGAACAAGGACTTCCTGTTTTGCCTGAATGGTTGGTTTTCAACAGAATAAATGCCCGTGCCAGGAAAGACCTAGAACTTGGCCCTGCTCGCTTTCTTTTAAGGTATGGCCGTTTTGTATTTGTCAAGAGTAGGAGCAATCGAATATTATAAAACATTATGAGTTTTATAGTTTCACCCAAAATTTGACCCAACTTGCTATTGTAATTTATATCTTTTGAAATTAAGCAAATGATGCTTTAATTTGGTTTTGACTTTGTTATGCTTTGCACTGCTAGTTTGTCTGGTGGCCATGTGGTTGGTAACTTCCCTCCACATGAAGCATTTGCCATCGGTGGAACAAATAGTGTAAGAGGTTACGAAGAAGGTGCTGTGGGCTCAGGTAGATCTTATACAGTTGGCTCTGGAGAAATTTCTTTTCCCGTGGTATGTGGTGAAAATGGGCTCTCTTTTCTTTTTCCTTTTTGGGTTCTTACAAGCATCTGTGCTGGGCATATCATGTTTGATTGTTATTGTGGGAAACTGTCTTCTCTATATACTTGAAGAAAACATTGATTCCTTGATCCATCATATGATATCATGTCCTGTTGTTGCAGATAGGGCCAGTTGGAGGAGTTATTTTTGCTGACTATGGCACGGATCTTGGATCAGGCCCCACTGTTCCTGGTAGGTTTCCCTTAGTTTAATTTACTATTCACTCTTGAATCCTTGGAACCATAAAGAACCATATTGTCCTGAGATTATCTATGCATAATCAGGTGATCCTGCGGGTGCTAGGCTGAAGCCTGGAAGTGGTTACGGTTACGGGTTTGGCATCAGATTGGACTCACCATTGGGGCCTCTTCGTCTCGAATATGCATTTAACGATAAGCATACAAAGAGATTTCACTTCGGGGTTGGACACCGGAATTAGGGCCCGTGTTACTTTGTCCGGCTGTCTGTTAATTCATTTATTATTCTTTTTCCTTGATATTGTACATGCTTTTCTTCATAATGGTCTTGTTTCATTGGGTTGCTTTGCCTTCATCTTATCCACTGTCAAATGGGTATATTATTTCGCTTTCACCCCCATTTTACTTCCTTGCTCATGATCTGGGTCAGGCTTAATACTCACGACCCAGTTCTAATGAAATTATTTTCATTACCTCTCTTTAATCCGTTTTCTTCTTACAACAAAATAATATCCACACATTGTAATAATGAAAAAGGAAATATTTAAAAGAGAGAAGATAAAAAAATAAGGTTGGCCCTAAGTTTTCCGGATTGGGCTTGACATGACCCAACTTTCTTCACTTAGGTTTAGCCCAAGTCCAATTTCTTGATTGCGTTGACCTGAGCCCTAATTTGATTATTCATTTTTTAATAGGACCATCCTACATTGCCAGGTAGAAAGTTCAAAAAATGGCTCGTCTTCGTATTTTTTAGCAAATACAATATACTTGTACTAGCAGAAAAGGCGTTTGCTTTTCATAAAATACAAAAGTTAATTCATACCTACTGTTCTTCTGGCTCCAATTGCTAAGAATGCCCAATCATCCAGATTGTCCCCACGTTTTATTCGTTAAAAAGTAAAGGAAATTTAAAAAAGTTATCCACATGTTAATGCTCACATATGACAGATATCAATCAATTTCCTCAACCCACATTATATTTCTTCTTCTGTATAATTTTGCTAGCAATAATCGTTCACGCACTATATAGGCGATTTTTAATCATTGATATATCGTGCATGCATTAACGAATTACCGTCACTCACGTGCGCACATGGTCCACAATTGATAGCATTAGCATTACTCTTCTCTATTATTGAGAGGGTCCCATGCACTGAAATGTGACTTTGAATGTGATATTCATTCACACGCCAAGTCTCTATAATATTGTACGCGAAATGTATATGGGACTAGAAAGTACTGGCAATTTGGTACCGAATTGGAGTGATGTGGGTAGCCACTGCCATGCTGCTCAGAGTTTGCAGCAAACTTGTTTTCCTGAATTTATGTTCTTTTGTTCTTTGTCCCAATAACATTTCGCAAGTGTGTCTTCTTTCCAAAACCGATCTAATAGCATAATTGCCACGAAAATGGAAAAAGGTTTTTTCTTCCCTTATCATTTTTTCATCCAGCAAAATATACTTTAAGCGCATCAATACATTTTCGAACCACCTTCAATTTGTACATTTCTACTCTGAATACCAGATCTTGAGAGGTAGTTGAATACAAGAACAATTGTAAATTTATGAATAGGGATGTCACAAGAATCTTCAGCTGCCCTTTTGATTTTGTAATTTAAATATATATATATATATATATTTTTTTTTCTCTTAGACATAGATGTTTTAAGGCTTAGGATGATATGGGGACACATATATATTTATTTCATAAAAGGTTTTAGTAAACAAATGTAATTTCACGACACGAAATTTTTGTCAAAGGTCAATACTACTACCAGTGTCAGCTCAATACGTAGACAGAGTTTGTTGGCCCATACCATTATACGTATTAATTAGAAGAAAAATTAAATAAAGCTAAATGGGCTTCAGCTGCTGTTATAGCAGATCAGCCGAGAGAGAGAGAGATGTGAAAGAGAGAGAGAGAGAGAGAGAGAGAGAGAGAGAGAGAGAAGAAACAGTAACGTTTTTGTTGTGCATGTAAACAAGCAAGCAAACAGTAATGAGATGAGATGAGGACAATATCTCTCTGTGCTCGTGGGGAGCCAATTTAGCCGACCATGGCCCGCCCACCAAAGCAAATGCTGGGTTTGGATCTAACTATGTATGTCTCCCAAAGCCACAGAAAATTCAATTAAAATTTTAAAATAATATCTTATATGTATACTTACATAACATCTATCTCAAAATTACAACCCTTAGCTTATAGCTAGCTAGCTTGTGTTCAGCTGTATGCATGGATGGTTGTATATTGTACAATCTCTCTCTCTCTCTCTCTCTCATCAATATTCAATGGGAGCATGAGGAATGGGATGATGGGGGACAAGCTCCGCAATCTTAATTACCAACTTTGTCTTTTGCCTTTGTTATACTTGTTCATCATCAAAGTTGAGTCTTCGGGTTGGTGAGGTAAATTTTATTTTCTTCCTTTTCATATAGCTAGTATGTACACATAATTGTATACCGTTTGTACACAGTGTTCAATAAGTGATGACTTGTCCTTTCAAGTCCCAAGATTATCTCTCTCTCTCTCTCTCTCTTCTTTAGCATATTTTGTCACTGTTTGGTCACACCTCACAAGTGATTTCTTGTCTCTCCTTTTACTCAGTTGGGTTTGCTTTATCAACCTTGATTTTTGACATTTCTTTAACCCTTCACACTCACACTACACCGCTGCTTCTTTTTGAGTTGGTGATTTTGTTCAATAGGTCTCCACTCTCCTCCTCCACCTTATTATTAACTTTTAGTCCTCTCTCTCCCTCTCCCCCTTCTGTGTGTATATTAACCCAATCCTAGCAAGCTCTCTAGCTTCTCCCACCTCTCATCATCATCACCATGACAGATCCTTACTCTAATTACTTCAATAATGACTGGTTCAATCTTAACCCTCTCCACCACCTCTCCTCCCCCCCCACACCTTCTTCTATTAATCCATATAATTTCCATGCTCCTCCTAATTATAGAGACTACAACAATTTTTGCTCATCAAATAACTTGATGGTGCACAATCAAAGCTTTTTCATTAATCACCACCAGTCTTCTTCTTCATCATCATCACCTCCCTCACCTCCTCTAAGAGAAGCCCTTCCCCTCCTCAGCCTAAGCCCTTCAAGACACCATCATCCTCATGAAGACTTGCAAGAACCCTCTTTCAATGCCATGGAAGCTGATCATCAAAACAACAACAACAACAGTAGAAAAGACTCAGCTGATCAACAAAGCTTGGTCGTTTCCAGCTCTGCTGATATTGTTGATCAAGATGAAAATGATGAAACTGTTACTGTGGCTTTACATTTAGGGCTTCCAAGCAGGACCCTATCAGCTGATTTGATCTCTAGGCTCTCTTCCCCAGAAATCTCATCAGATAAAGAAGTAGTAGATGTGACTGTTGCTTCAGCTGGGTATGCCCCAAACAGACTCAACAAGGGCCAGTATTGGATCCCTACTCCTGCTCAGATTTTAATTGGTCCAACCCAGTTCTCATGCCCTCTTTGCTTCAAGACGTTCAACAGATACAATAACATGCAGGTACAACATATTTTAGCTTTCATATATGTCTGAATTGTTCCATGATTTCTTAGCTAGAGGGGAAAAAAAAAAAAAAAAAAAAAAGTTGTGTGAAATATTTATTTATTTTTATAAAGAAAAAAGTATTCACTTTTTGTTTTCCTAGCTCCCATCACTTTCTGCTTCTGATCATATTCTCTTGATTTTACTGAAAAAGATAAAATCCATTCCTATCTATCTTTGTTTTGTACACTTCTTTTTTAGCTTGATTTTAGTCTTTAACTTTTATTTTATATATATATATATATATATATATATATATATATATATGCTGTGGACTGGTGAGAGGAAAGAGCAGTGGTACTATATGGGTCCTTAGGGTTTCCCTTTTCTTCTTCTTGCAACTTTAAATCATTTTTACTTTCTTTTGTTTTGTATGTCCAGAATGGCACTTTATATTATGATAACCACACCAGCCACTCTTTTTTTTTCTTCATCTTTTTGCATGATTTGTGGATTTTGGGATTTAAAAAGTGAGAATAAATCTCAGCTAGCTACCTGGTCCAAGACTGAGTCTCTGAGAATAATTATGATCAGCTCTAGCACCCCTCTTTATGTGATTGAACTACACAGTAATTGTGCTTTTTGCTCCTTGAAGTTTGTGTCTCTCACATTGGCTTGGCAGCTGTCTCAAACCCAAGTTCTTCCTGCCTTCAGAATCAGATGATCTTCCTCATCAAACCCCGAGGAACCAATAAATTTCTCAGTATCATCAACAGTGCTATATATAACGTTTGCTTTATCTATTCATTTGAAAACACCTTGACCCATCACCCATGTTTGTTTTAGAAAAAGAACAAATTACAAATGCTAGCTATATTCAAACAAGTCTAAAAAGAATCAACATTTCAAAGACATCCGAATCTTATGCACAAGAAGTCCAACTTTTTATTCGGTGAAAGCTAGTTCCTTTACATTTTCATTTTTCTTCCCTCATCAGCTTGAGGTGGGTTTTTGCTTGACTAATTAATAAAATTATATGTGTAGATGCATATGTGGGGGCATGGATCTCAATACAGAAAAGGGCCAGAGTCTCTAAGAGGAACACAGCCAACAGCCATGCTTAGACTGCCTTGCTATTGCTGCGCACCAGGTTGCAGAAACAACATTGACCATCCAAGGTCAAAGCCTCTCAAAGACTTCAGAACCCTCCAAACTCATTACAAGAGAAAGCATGGGATCAAGCCTTTCATGTGTAGAAAATGTGGCAAGGCTTTTGCAGTGAGAGGTGATTGGAGAACCCATGAGAAGAATTGTGGCAAGCTTTGGTATTGCACTTGTGGCTCTGATTTCAAGCACAAGAGGTCTCTCAAAGATCATATCAAGGCATTTGGACATGGCCATGCAGCTTATGGCATTGACTGTTTTGAAGAAGATGATGATGCAGCCTCTGAAATTGAGGAAAATTACTCTTCCCAGTGAGCTAGTTAGTGACCTTGGTTTAGAATAACGTTTTATGAATGGGCAGCTAAAAAGTTGCTTATGACCGGAAGCTAGCTAGCCTAGCTATGCTCTTTTCTTCATTCTTCTGTTCTTGCTTCTTCTTCTTTTTCCTTATTTTTTAAAAAGCTTCCTTAATTAGCAATGGCTCCTCATACATCAATGATAAACCAAGTTCCTGTAATTTCTCTCTCTCTCGCTCTCTCTCATGCTCACTGGCAATTTCTTTTCATCAGTTTTTTTGGGTGAAAGTACATATCTTAGCTATACATGGCCATGAGGAAAATGAATACAATATGCTCTCATTTTTCCAACAAGTATATCCCACTTTTTCTCATCTCTAAATTGCAAATTAAGAGTAAAAACCCTTTGGTGGATATATAGGACTTGCTTGCTAGTTGTTGGAAACACCAAAAACATCAAAAACAACGAAAGGGCAAAAGGCTTAAGCAGCTCAAGTCGTATCATTTATATACACGCAACTCAGAGATCCCAAGCCAAGCGTGTGTTCTTCAAAGTTTCTAAGGATATGCACATTAGTCAAAACAGTGCATACAGTGACATATATATGTTCATGGGAAAAAGCAATAAAAAAATAAGTTCATGGGATTGAATTGAAAATTTCATGCATTGTTCCTTTGGCCTCCTTATTTGGAGAATTGAAAAGTACATGTTTCCGACGTTTACCTAAGCATTATATCAAGAGAAATGTAAAGCCCCCTCACCAAAAATGACAGATCCCATTTCCTCATTTTCCCATAATACGATTTTTCGGAGGAATTAATATTTTTTTCTTATGAGTTCTTACGGTCCTTCTGTGTTTATATTTACATTAATAAGATTAAATTCAACTTCAAATCAAATATTGATTAGGTTCACGCAAGTGAGAGAGAGAGAGAGAGAGAGAGAGAGAGAGAGAGAGAGAGAGAGTGGATGTGCAATTAATAACACACTACACTACAGTAGTAGCTAGTTCTTATTTCTGTAACCTTATTTATTATTTTCACTATATATCCCACAGACTACAGAGGTTGGAAGGGATATAATGGATCTTGTTGGCAGCTTTGTGAGAGAGAGAGAGAGAGAGAGAGAGAGGGAGAGAGAGTAATATTTGTGTCTGTAGTGCAGTCAAAAGAGAAAAGAAGAGAAAGAAGTCTTGAAATGTCATATCAAGCTGCAAATATATACAGAGTATGTACTGTTTGGTGGGTTCAGCAGCGTGTGTCCCAATTCAGCTTCACATTTTATGTCTCCTTCTCCCTTCCTTTCCCTTCCCTTCCCTTCCCTTCCCAGGTCATGAGCTCTCAAGCTCTGTCTTTCACTTTTATGATGATGAGGTAAGTTTTTGCCAGTCTTTGACAGTTATTATGGTTTCATTGTACCCTCTCTAGATAGATTTAACAGAACGTAAAATACCCTACGTACCCTAATTAATTAATCAGTTAATTTATTCATTAATAATCTGTCCAGCTCTGTGATTCTTTTCTTGTTCTCCTTGTTATTCCCAGCCAGTGTTCAGTCACTGACTCACAGCTAGCACTAATTACCATTTGCCTGCACCACTAAAAAACCCCACTGAGACATCATCTCTTCTTCATCCCATATTCCCATGTCTTGGTTTTATACAGCAGGTTCCTATAAATTGTCCTTTTGCTTTTTGACCTCAATACGTTTACACTAAGCAAATTATTTGGTGTAACCGTAACACTATTATATGATGTTATCAACGCACTTATATCATAACTGGCAAATATATTAAAATATAAACTCGCCGTCCACTCACAACCAACTGGTTTTAGAATCACTTGCATGAAAGTTACCCTACCAAACTCTTAATTAAAAAATGGGTAAAGAAAAAGAATAATTGCATAGAAGGTAGATGCTAGTCCCCACCATGCATCTATGTATGATTACGCTAGTACGTACTCTCTATACACATATGTATATATGTAATTATATATATATATATATATATATAAACTTATTTTTCTTTCCCTTTTCTCATTTTTGGCTTTAGGCCGACACTTTAAGTAGAATCTCAACTGCTGTGAAGTCCCCTGGTTGCTTAGAATTTCTACTTCTGAGTCCCCCAAAAGAGCTGGAAATTGTGTTAAGAACCCACCCCTTAAACCATTTCATTTACCCTAATTAAGGATTAATGAGGTTAAGATACCTCATGTCGCATTAAAAAATGAAAAGAAAACCGAAGAGAATGGTATATGGTAGCAGAGCCAAGAATCTCCATGAAGGTATAAATTTGTTCTCTCTATTGTTGAGTCCTTCTATTGGCATGGCCAGCACAAAGGGAACAACTTTGTCTCCCTATTACGTCTCAATGTGCATACTACCGAATTCTTGTCTCGAGAGACATCGATTGGCTAGGACCAAACCTAATTGGTTTAATAGTAATTTATTACAAGATGTCCTTAAATATCTTTTGGGGATGGATAAACTAATATATATTTGTTTTGGAGGAGGCATTTCTATATATATGGTTATGATTATTTTGAATTAGCATGGAAATAATTTATTTGGTAAAGGGATCCCCATGCATAAGGAAAATAGAGATGGGCGAATACGAATTCTTGACACATTTATCACTCAAGAATTTTATAAAAATAAATATAAAAAAGTAACCTTAAGCATAGAGAATAAAACCTGTAGGTATAGTTCTGTTGGTTGATCTTTTCCACTTTCACTCATGTTGACAGAGATTCGAAACTCCCAAACACCCATTTAATAATTGTATAAACCTCCTCCCCAATCACTTGTAAAACGAAATTAAAGAGCAAAAGTAATAATCCATTTGAATATACTCTCTCTCTCTCTCTCTCTCTCTCTATATATATATATATAATACATACCATAAGCTCACTCATCGATTATCCTACGCTAAATTGGTTTTATATTGCAAACTTGGTGTTTTTCCCCCCTCTTTTTATCAATGTATATTATATAACATAACATGGGGGATGGGGTCTCAATGTAGGGGAATATGGACAAAATCTTGAAAGAAATAAACAAAGTATATCATCATTAAATGGAGAGAAAAAGATACATGTTTCACATTGAAGATGTGCAATATAATGAACTTATATAATGTTTCTTTTTTTCTTTTTCTTTATATTTTTCGTACTTTTTTCTGTGGAAGTAATAATTTAGACGCAAATATGGCAAAGTGCTATAACCTAGGTACTAAATTCAGACCAAATAAAAAAGGTACTAAATTAAAATAAAGTATGCTAGTGCAGATAGAAATTGGAAAGCGTAAAAAAGCATACGCTAAACACGTCCAAGTAATGAAAAAGATCAGTGACAGCAGCAAAGGTTTGCAAACTTGCACCAGAATGTGTTTTTTTCTTCTTCTTCTTCTTTTATAACTTTTAATTCATGATTTAAACCCTTTTTTTTACAATGCACAAAACAGATGCAATATTGTGTAGAATTTGGATTTAGCACTAGAGAGCTAAGCATGGGTAGGTGATAGCCTATAGGTAGCTATAGCAATAGTATTTCTGGTGTAATTGAACAGATAACTTACTATTCAACATCAATAAAGGACCTATGAACTCAGAAGCATTCCTATTGCTTATTTGTCCTGACCATAAAAACGTAAAAAAATCCCGTAATGTTAAGCCTAAGGTTTCTCTGTAGGCTGTAGATCATGTACAATTGCACTGTATATATATATATATATATATATAATGGGATGAAATTAAAGATGTAGTTGATTCAGAAGAAGATACAAAGTTAGTGATGGGGTTATTGATAATGTTGGGAAGAATTCTACAAGCAAAAAACCCCATTAGTCACTGAAATTAGTCGTAGAGGATAAGGTGGCTAAAGGCACTATTAGCGTCTAATAGCACACGGACACCAATAATTGTCGATGTTAACTATTAGCCACTACTATTAGCGTCTAATAGCAGACGGACACCAATAATTTTCTTGTAGTGATTAATTGTATCATGTCCAATTACCTGTTCTTCAATTACATCCCAGTGTTCTTGGTGTGCTTAATTCTCTGTCCTTCAAATACTTTTTTATTTATTTATAATCATATTCATGAAGTAAATCGTGCAATTTTAAAGCTTTGGACAAAAAAACTTGATTTTGTTAACTTTAGTTGATCCTTCGGGTGATGAAAGGCCTTTAAGTCTTTTCTTATCTTTTGCTTTGAGTGTGTGCATATAATATAGTTCCTATACTAATCTCACTAGCTGTAGCCATATCCCATTTTCTCTTCAATTTCACAAATCCAATCAAAAGCTAACTTTTTGTATCAGAAGGGAAAGACAGGACTAGACAGCCTAAATCCCATAATAAGCTTTGGTTAGTTCTAAGAAATTCTCTTACCAATAAAAAAGCTTTTGTCAAAAAACCTGATTTTGGTTCCTTCCCCACTCTACTTTACCTAATAAAACACCTTTAGTCTTTTCTTCTCTTTTTTCTTTGAGTGGAATTTCTCACTATTTATTTACCCCCATTTTCTCTTCAATTTCACAAATCTCATCAAATGCTTTTTGCATAAGAAGATAGGACTAGACAGCTTTAATCCCATGTTGTCCAGATTAGTTTTTTGTTTCTGAAATTGCATTTCCAAGAAATTACAATGATTTCCTAGATGGGAAGTCATGATGAGATTGAAGAGGAGAAGACCTTCATTTCAATTGACCACTCAACAGAAAATCAAAACTATGATAGCTAGGTCTTTGGAATCTCCTAAACTTTTTATATGGATTAAACTTTAAGTGTTGTGCATTGCATGTCATAACGGCATGATCCATACACGAGTCATCATATATATATATATATATGCTGCCTTTCTTTTCTTGTCTTTTCTTTTCCTTTTTCATGCCTTTTTGAAATTCACATGTCGTTTCCTTTGGTTGCTACACCTACATGGGATTGTGATGTCTATGCCAAGCCAAAAGCAGTAAAATATTAGAATCTGATATTGCAGAGAAATAATTACATAAAATATCAAGATATGCCAAGAGTCTTGCACTAGGAAAAACAAAATGTTCTACCTACTGGTCTTGGAATCTCTGTTGTTGAAGGAGCATATTCTTAATGCATGTTTGGGATCGTGGTGTTATTCAGTTGTCTCTTTTACCATTCTAGAGCACAAATTTGTCTAACCATAAGATTTCACAGGATTCATAATGTTGCAAATTTGCAATTACCATTTCAAGCTAGCAAATTTCGCTGACTAATTTACTTACAGCGAATACTTTACGGAGGCAAGTGAACCATATAATTCATACCTATATCACCTTATTGGATATTGAAACTGTTTCCAACTCCATAACTTATATGGATAATACAATTTCCAGTCATGGATTGTTCTAACCAGTTTTCATTCAGGATCATCCATGAAAAATCAAATCCACGACTAACTTATGTGGAAGTAAAATACACTCTGTACATCACATGTTTGGGTGGTACTGTTATCTGCAATATTCATATTCAAATACAGGAAAATGAAAGAGTGTTCAGTAAAGAAATCAAGTTCCGTACACTATTCATTTTACATATTTATTAAAAGGAATGTACATCTCTTTTATATCGAGTATGAACTACCATCCTTGGGGTATTACTTTCTCCTTTGCGCCGAAACCAGATGAGCTATTAAAGGCCAATTAAAATCACTACAGGTCTTCAGGCGGAAACGAAATGATCTATTGAAGGCGGTCTAAAGCCAGTACAACAATGTAAATTACTGTGGGGTAAGATCCATGGAATGATGGAACACAGCTACAAGCTCATCTCCTGAGGTAGGCTGATTTCGAGAAAGTAGAGGCTGCAAAACAGGCAAAAAGAGAGTAATCTGTAAGGAGAATAAGCAACACTTATGTACAGCTACAAATATCACACCCTCAGATGCTCTAACCCTTTTCTAGATATTGATAAAAAGAAATTAAACAGCTAGTTACTCTGAAAAAACTCCTTTACCCACAAGTACCCTATTTGCATTTGTAAGAGAGACATTCTCGAATATTTTTCGTCAGTATATTTAAAACATAAGTATTACCTTGCAGACATGAAGGCCATTCCCAAAAACACGGCCTTGACAGCTTGCTTCTGCCCCGCATAATCAAACGCCAAGGGAAGCATCTCATGCAGGGTTAGAAAAGCCATTACTCCACCAACTGTGTGACAACAAAAATGCATGGGAACCAAAATTTTCATAAAAAATAATCTTATTCAGTCGATATATTAAATTATCATTAATTTGCAAACCTGCTCCCAGCAAGCCTTCAAGAATATCAGGACTCAAGCTGCTTGGAAATAGATAGGCTGTAGCAGAAGTGAAAACCATGAACAAGTGGCCTTGAAGAAATTCAGGACTCAAGCACCTATTCTAAATCCACCCTTCCCATTAAGATTGGTAAAAGAAGATATCTAAGTTTCTTTTCACAGTTGACATACCTACAATTATGACACCCAAAGGCTCAGCAAAACCAGAAAGTGTTGCCAATTTGAATGCCTGCCATTTGCTGGGACATGTAGAAAACCCACCATTTAATAATTTCTCATAAGAATGATTCAGTGTTCGTTTGAGAGAGATTCATAAAATTGTCTCGATATAAAGGCTAACAAAAACTTATGAAGTAATTATTGCTCTAAAGTGAACGAAGCTTAGAACTCATGTCTATTATTCAAAAAAAAAAAAAAAAGAGTTAAAATTTTGATTGAAACCCTCTGCTTCTGAAGTGAGACAATCTGCATCCAATTTCCAAACTACGGCACTGACATCCTAAAGAATAGCTTGTTACCAAACCACCAGACACTACCACTAGTATCTATATTGCTCCACCGGAACCCACTACCAGGAGTAGCGCACAGCCACAAACATGATATCCTCCAACACCAACATCGTTGCTTAAACCATCATAACACTGCCCGTGTACAACCATGACAGAACTGCCTTTTCCATTACCACATTCAATAACAATTTCATACCACTGCCAAAACTACAACTACCTCCACCATTTCTAACAAAATTACCAAAACCCTCAGAGTCGACATCATTTTACCAAAGACCACTACCTTTTTAAAAATATTTTTGTCTGCCTTCGGGGTTAATTAAAGACACTTGAGAGTTATTTTAAAAAAAAGTGAAAAAAAAGAAGAAGAAAGAAAGTGAACTCATTGTTTGTCACAGTTCATAAGTACTTCAAAAAGCCAACTCCAAAAATTCTCACCTCTGTGTTGCAAAGTAAACAGGAAGTGCAACAGCAACGCCCTAGAAAAGAGAAAGTTGTCACTATAATAACGATGGTAGTTCTACATTAATATAAGTCCAAACTCAAAATTTAAAGCAATCCTCTATCTATTTAATAGTCTACAATTTTGCTCATCACACTCTAGTCATGAAGTTTATGAACAATTAGAGTTTGATGATATTCATAACCAATACACGGAATACAAGTTTTAAAAATATTGAATCTTTCATTTAGAAACTCGGAAATCATTTGACGCGTTTTTGAATTTTTGAAATGTTGAATGCAATTTTCCATCCTTTTTCTTTCAATTTCTCTTTGTTGAGATGTGCACTATTCTTGCAATCAACATTAGTTCCATATATTCCAAAAATTGTATCCTTAACAGCAAGGGAACCTGTCCATTATATTACCAAAATTACCAGTCCAGCCATTGTTATTATGGTAAGTGGTGGACCCTGGAAGGTACAAACAATTATGTGCTACTTTAATCCATGGCAGAGTGCGAGCAATTAGAGCAATACCACATAGTACAAGTATTAGAGAATATACATACCTCTGGAATGTTGTGTAAGGCAATGGCCAAGGCCAAGTTGACACCAACACGAAGGCCCTGCAAACAATTAGGGAACAAGCAAGAATGGTATATGACATTTAGCATCAGCAGCAATTATAGTCCTCAAACAGATATCGAAAACAATTCTTGTTGCATCTACAACCACCAATCCCGTATGATGAAAAGACTTTGCAAATCAAAACCAATATACACCAAAAGAAAAGAAAACATACAAGAATGCATGGAATGGCACACATGTTTAGCAATTTCAACTAGCATATACATCTATGAAATTAAGAAGAAGAAAAAAACATATAAGCCAGGATCTGTAAGCATCTAAAATTGTTTTAGATAGGAAAAATACAGTAGCTTTACTAATGAGTTCCCATACTAGGAACCACAGCATCGGAAGCTCTGCTTCAAGAAGATAGCAACATATACAGAGATTCCGCGACCAAATTAATTGGTTGAATGTAGGAATAAAGCTAAAACTGCATCGCAAGGAAGAAAAATAAATAAAATTTCACCATCTAGATTGTATCTTAAATAATAATACATCTAATTTGGTCATGAAGAATACTAAATAGTTGGGATAGTTGGTGAGTATAAGTTAATTAAATGGTCGCACTACCCCCATACTATATTATATCGACAACATATCTTAAAATAATTAGGCAAAAAAAACTGCATTAGTATTGCACATCAAGAATCAAAGGAAGTCTGACCATTCAAGAAGAAATTTTTTATAGACATAATTTAAAAATAATTTTGTTTTGTTTTAAATCAGACACATATTGTGAAATTCAAATCAATATAAGCATGAGTTCATCCATCTAATCAAACTTAGAATTAACTCAATATTCTAAGAACAATAAAAACTTAAGATAGAGGTACCTTCATTGATCCAAGGAACACGGCCATTCCTTCTGGAAAGTTGTGTAAACTTATGCCTGCAACTCAATGGCCATGATATTCCACATTAGAGGGGATCAACTATAGACATTAACCATATTACTCAAACATTTTCTCATATTTTATTTCTCAAAAGGGGAAGAAAATAAAAAGTCCAGAAAATAAAAAGTATTGCTGTAAGCTATTAGAAACATTCAAAACATGCAGAAGATGCAAAACACCCCTAGGCCTTGGGTTGTGAGAAGAGGGGTAGATTTTATTCTTCTTGTAGGCCCAAAAAAAAACAACAACAAAAGACATATCCAAAACACAAAGACATAAAAATGGTTTTTCTAATTTATAGATTTGACTAACTTGACTTAATTTATCAAAACAAACTTTTAAATTTCAACATGCAACCATTAACTAACTAAAGTTTCCAATTCCACACGTAACAGCAAATTAATTTTGTCTTCTAATTCAAAGAACAGTATGGAAGGTAGTTTAAACCATCTCAAACAAGTAGTATACCTATTGCTGTAATTATCCCACTGTATAGAACTTGGCGGCGATGCTTCTTCAAAGTGTCCTTGCCCCCTTCATCCCCACTTTTCTGTTGTTAAGTATATTGTCGCACAGTCAAACATGCCTTCTATTTGGGGTAGAAGTATAATGCCAAATCATATGCAAAAGCATCCACAAAATGCTTAATTAGAAGGAGAAAAGTTGATTACTACCTTTTTACCTCTCACATCTGAACTAGGAGCAAGTGTTGGTTCTGGAATAAAATTGGCAATGATACCAAAGAATATGACACCGCCAAAAAACTGCACCACCGATAAATTTTACATATAATTCTAAAAGAAAACATGAGCAACTCATGTCGGAGAGGTGATGGATTTGAATCAGACAAACACTACAGTGTATGGCTTACCCATAGGTTGCCTTTTAAAAAGCCAATAGAATTTATAGCATTGTGAGCCAAATCTAGGAATGATATGCTTAGCATCAAACCTGCAGCAAAACCCTGCAGAGAGAAGAAAATGTAAGCAATTGAGTCAACACATGAGCTAATTCTTTAAGAAAATGACCGAACCAGGGAACAAATAAAATTTCAGAATTTAAGGATATGAATCAGAGCACCTGTAAAAGCCCAAGTATCTTCAAATTGGGAGCCTCATTGAGAACTACAAAAAGTGCACCTGTACCACATTCCAAGACTTTCATTAGACTCCAGAACAGAAGTAGATTTACTGAGCAATGAGGTGAACATCAGAAATTAGGAAATTCCATAAAAATCAAAAGCCTTTTTCACAACATGACTAATACAAAAGAACTGGCCTAGAAAACAGCGGGAACACATCCCAACAATGCCTTCTACACCATTAAACCTCAATTTCGCAACAACTTGATGGATAGGGAACTGAAACTAGTAGAAGCTAATTTACAAAACCCACCAGCAAATTAACCAATATCAGACTTCTATCTAAAACTCAAAAAGTCAAACAAAGAAAGCAAATTTGAAGCCAAAAACCGAAAGTAAGAAATACCCAGAAGCAAATTTGGATAAGCATTACTTGACAAACGAAACAAGAACAACAAAATCTTCCTAAATGTGACAATTTAAATTTGAAATTGCTGAAATGGGTAGTTGAAGCAGTCGATGAATAAGCATGAGCTTTTTACTAACCGATTGAAGTACTCAGTCCACCCACAAGTGAGAGAGCTAGAGCCATCAAGACCTGTGAATCCATGGAGGGCTTTTTCTTGACCAAGGAGTCCAAACTCAAAGACCAAAAAGCTCCAAAATCCGTGGGGCTGAACCGTTGAAAAAAGTGTGACGGAATATGACTGAGTAGCTAGAGAGTAAAATGAAACAGTGAAGCTGAAATGGTTTAAGCTATCGGGGAACTCAAAGCCAAATATATATACAGAGAGGGAGAGAGAGGGAATTTTCAATTTTGTGTAGTGGAAGAAAGAGATGTTTGTAAGGGTGGTCCAAAGAAAATGTAAGAGGAGAACAATGAGTTTCTTTCTCTACAGTCTTAGTCTATACCTAACCTGTATCATCATCCTAACCGTACTTCAATGGAAGTGCTTCGTATATCTAGGGGCTAGGCTTAGGCTACTATAGCGAACGGCTTCAAGCCACGAATCAATGCCCATAAACTAGACATTCTTGATTGATTTCTTGTTTGTCTCTTTTTTTTTTAAAAAAAATTCATTCCTCATCCGTTTTCTTTTGATTAGAGATAAGCAAGGAGTGCATAAGGACTTTTCTAATAGTTATCAATGCAAAAACTTCATTTTCTTAATTGCAAATAAAGAATATACGATTATATACTTGTATTTTTCTATACTCATTTCCCTTATGAGAACAACATTGTTTCGGCATTGGAGTATAACTCTAGAAAGAGAAGTAAATAACGTTTAAAGCAATGTACTTAGTTTAGTTATAAATGTATCATTGACATGAAATGCGTTTATATAGATATAGCTCAATGAAAAAGAGTATTAACTTACACACCAGAAGTCTTATATTCGAATTCCCATAACATATTAGTAGTGTGTGTGAAAAACTTCCTCCTATTTATAGTTTAGACTATTAATTGTATTCAAAATATATGTATATATATTACATGTATGTTCAAATGGATCGTTATAGAGTTGCTAATACTTTTTTTTTTTTTTTTTCTAGCCGGTTGTGTCTGATCAAGCATGGCATGTTGATGCCAGAAAAGAAATGAGGTCATGTATGACAAAAGATTTTGATCAAATAATGTTTTATACTTTCTCAATGGTTTATGTTGAGAGTGGCATGCGCTTGCAAAATTGCACGAAAGCTTATTTAAGTCGAGTTAATCGTGGGTTAGGTCGTAAGCACCAATAGCTTGCTCAATATTCATTTCCAAACGTTCAAAAGTTGAAGATAATACAGACTTATTAGCCACCTAAAAAGTAAGGTGCATCTTGTTAATAATAGATAAATCAAAGTATATAATTCATCACGAGCATCTTCAATCGATATGTCAAATTATCACAGGAGTATGAAATGACAAAAATTAAAGATTAAAGTGCCCTAAATAATGTATCTTACTTTCTCAATGGTTTAAGTGCAGAGAGAGAGAGAGGTATACATATTCCTTTACAATAGCTAGCTCAGTCTTCCTTCCCAAACCTTCAAAACTTCCACACTGGGATTTGGGACATAATACAAATACTTGTATTATATTAGCAAACTTTCTGAGCAAATTCATAAAATTATAGAAGTAAGTGCATCCAATCGTTGTCCATCGGCTAGCTTATTGCCAAAAAGAGACTTCAAATCTTTGCAGGGCATATTGCCATAAAGCCTTGACAGTGAACAAAATGTATATAATATATATCATTCTTCTCTTGTTGTGGTGGGTATGATCATTGCTCATGAAAATTATTATTTTCAAATATTGTTTTCTGTTATGTCAATATAAAATTGTAATGATTTTTTTTTTTTTTTTGGACAAAGAAGCTTTCATTGAAAACAGAAGAGGCATACAAAGGGATACCATCCTGAAAAGCTAATAGAAACTCAGGGAAAAAACTAAACTCACAGAGTCTAGTAACCAGTTTTCCCCCACTAAGACAAAAACACTAGAAACAAACATTACAGTTAAGGGGGGCTAGGAAGTCCATCAGAAGCCAGAACCCGCACCAGGGACGGAGGTGGCTGATTAGCCCATCCTTGCGGACACACCGCCCTTAATCCTATCGCCGCCGTCACGTGAGCGGCGCGATTTGCACCACGAGGGATCCAACGCCATTCCACGTTAGAGAACCCTGCACTTAGGCGTCTGATCTCATCAAGTAAAGGGAGAATGGTCCAGGCCTTCGTGCATACATTACCTTTGATATTATCAATGAGGACTTTTGAGTCTGATTCCATCTCTATCTTTGAGTAACCTCTTAATCTTGCGCATCTTAGAGCCTCGATAGCTGCCTCAGTTTCTGCATTTAGTGCACTATTACAACATCGTTTACTAGCAAAACCATAGCAGAAATCCTTATTCTGATTCCTCATTACCACACCCAATCCTGCCTCATGGTTTTTCCAAGCCGCATCGAAATTGAACTTAATTGCACCGTTAACAGGGGGTTTCCAAATATCAGTGGGTTGGGGGAAAACACCAGCCCCGTTTCTTGTGGAGATTGCATGACGCCTCAGCACATCAAATTCCTCTGCTGCTGAGGCAGCCCGATCCACCACACTTCTGGGATCGATTGTAATGTCCTCAAAAAGAAACTTGCACCTTGCTTTCCATATCTCCCACGAGATAAAACTAACCAAGGACAAAACCCAAACTCTTTCGGATTTGGAAAACATCTGACTATTTAACAGCCCATTGAACCAACGATCAAAAGTAGTGATGCTTTGAGGGTTCACACGGTAATTTAATGGTGAGCCAAACCAGACCGCTTGGGTCCAGGGACATAGAAAGATAGCGTGTTCCTCAGATTCTTCATACTGATTGCATATGGGGCAAAATGGAGACGAGATAATTCTTCTGCGATACAGATTCAACTTAGTAGGCAAGGCCCTAACCATCATGCGCCAGAGGAAAAACTTGACTTTGGGGAGAGTGGGAGACGCCCAAATATCCTTCCACACTCCCCTTTCAATCACATGGGACGACCGGTTATACCCTCCGATGTAAGAAGCAGAGACCACCTGCAGATTGTAACCAGACTTCACAGAATACAAACCGGATTTGTTCCAGGGCCACACAATTATGTCCTCCCTGTGCAAGTTACCAATAGGAACCTCACTGATTAGCTTAATGGTGTCCTGGCTCACATACTGAGCTAGAGCTTGAGTGTTCCAAGTTCTGGTCTGGCCGTCTAAGATCTCACTTACCAATTGGGGAGCATTCAACGGTACAGTGTTCAGTGGCACAACATAACCTTGGTGAGGGGGTAGAAGCCAACGATCCTGCCAAATCTTAGTATTGTGGCCATTGAAAACTTGATGCCTTATATTTTCCTTAATAACCTCTCTGCCTTCCAACAAGCTAATCCAACCCCAAGAAGGACGGTGACCAGCCACGGCATTTATAAAATCACAGTTTGGAAAGTACCTGGCCTTAATCAATTTTGCCCAGTAGGAATTAGGCTCATGAATCAGTCTCCATGCTTGTTTACCAAGTAGTGCTAAATTGAATGTGTTGAGGTCTCTGAAACCCAACCCACCATCGGATTTTGGAAGGCATAAAGCAGACCAAGACTTCCAATGAATCTTTGTGTCGGAGTTAGGCTTTCCCCACCAGAACTTGGCCATCTCACTGTTTATTTCATCACATAGACCTCTTGTAAATTTGAAACACTGCATGGGGAAAGTTGGGACAGCAGTGGCAATTGCCTTAATAAGGACTTCCTTTCCTGCTAATGAGAGCGAGCTTTGCTTCCAGCCCAAGATCTTATCCTTAACCCGCTCCTTAACATAATTCATAGCTGCCTTCTTTGATCTCCCCCACATAGTAGGCATCCCCAGGTAATTCCCGGGATTATCCGTTCCTTCCACCGCTAGAATAGAGCCAATTGTAGTCTTCAACTCAGCAGGAGTATTGCTACTGAAGTAGAGACAAGATTTTTCATGATTAACTAATTGTCCCGAGGCAGCACAATAACGATTCAGCAGATGCATAAATCTGCGGCAGTTAGTCACGTCGGCTCTGAGAAAGAAAAAGGGAGTCATCTGCAAAAAGGAGGTGGTGGAAAGAACTGGGCTTCTTTGTGCCATCTTAATTCCTTTGATCCATCCTCCCGAGATACATTTTGACAGATTTTTGGAGAATACATCGCTTACCAACAAGAACAGGTAAGGAGACAGAGGGTCTCCTTGTCTAAGCCCGCGAGATGGTCTGAAAGTCGGACCAGGTTTTCCATTGATGAGCACAGAGAAGGAGACAGAGGAAACACAAGCCATGATTAATCTAACCCAATGGTCACGGAAACCCAATTTGCAGAGAAGCGCCTCTAAAAAGTCCCACTCTACACGGTCATAGGCTTTATTCATATCCACTTTCAAACCCAACTCATGTCTACTCCCCCTAGTCTTGAGCTTCAAGTGATGATAAGCTTCATGAGCAATGGAGATATTATCCTGAATCACACGGTTTGCTACAAAGGCGTTCTGGTTTGGACTGATCAAAAATGGGAGAAGACTACTTAGTCTGCTGGCTAGCAATTTTGCCAAAATCTTATATGCATAGTTGCAGAGGCTGATCGGACGGTATTGCTCAGGTAAATAAAATTGTAATGATTTGATAAAGTTGCAAGGGGAAAATCCATATGGGTTTAATTGATTATTTGAAACATGTGAAATAATTTGGGACATTGGAGAAAATTAAATTGAGAATGGATGTCAAAAATTAAAGCGGTAGACACTATTCATTGTATTAGGAAAAGGAGACAAACTCTTGCGCTTCTCTCCATTTCTCTCATGGTTAGCCTCTCGCATCAAGCTCTGTCTGCAAAAGGATCGAGACTATCAAGAAACATCCATTTGTAACATCTTGTGTGTATGATGTTGTCTGTATGATCATGGAAATGTTTCCTAGAACTTTGTTGAATGTTAAGGCTGATGGAACTTAACCACCTTATATATAGTTCTTTAAACTGAAATTATAAATAAGCATGAGTTATTATGAACAACAATTGGGTGGCCGAAACCTTAAGCATGAATTATTATTATGAACAAGAATGGGGTGGCTCAAAAAGAAGTTGCGAGGGGTTAAAAAGTGCAAAATTTGGGCATAAAAAGTGCTCTTGGATGCATTGGTGCAGGGAAGTTATACTTGATTTCTTTGGGGATTGATTGGACTTGTGGGTTTGCTGCTAATTTCTGCAGAGGTCAGATATTTGAGGCTCAAATATGGGGGTATTCGTAATCTGTTCAGTTGATGCAGAATTCTATACTCTTGGTTCACATCCTATGGCGTCTTTGCTTTCAAGCTATAATATGCTGGGAGTTTATGGGAAAGTTTGATACGTGTTTGCTGATTGTAACAATTTGGATCTAGTTAATTGCTCTGTATTTCTTGGGGTTTTACCCCCAATTTCATCAAAAAATTGCAAAATTTGACACAATTAAGACATTAAGCTGCACCCTCTTTCAACGCAGCAAGGGGGGAGGTGGTCACTACCCCTTTAAATTTCCAATTTCCAATTTCCATATTCCATCTTCCTCTTCATTCCATCTCTGTTATTGTTGATGAGAAAAAGTGGTTCGGCACTTTTGGGTTCAACTTGGTGATGTCTGGGCCTTCAGAATGTCATGAGCCTCGGTAGGAGCGCCTAATATGCAAGATAAGAAACGCTCGATAAGACCTAGGGCACCGGTGTGGTACCAGCCGAAGGCTCTCCGATACTTAAGTAAGTACGGATTTAGTAAATAATCTAGACAGAGCGATGGCTAGTATGCCGAAAGTTCCAGTTACCTCCATTTTGGAACTTGTGCCCCTTCTTATAAGCCTTGAGAGGCGTGCATATTCTATAGAATTTTGATTTGGGACTGTTGACATTCACTGTAGATGCTCCATGTGTCCAGAGGGTGATTTGGCCCTAATCACTTGATCGGCAGGCTTGGGTGCCGAGGGTTTCCCTACCGATGCCCTATTTTTTCCACGTGTCTTATCTCCATTGGTCGTTAATTTCGATATAAATAGTTATCTTCGATTTTTTTTTTAAAAAATAAATTATTTCCTAGCTCTCTTTAAATTCCTCCCTTCTTATATGGCTTCTTCAAGAACTCTATCTCCCTTTTGGATCTATCAACCCCCATAGGCTGCAGAGACTAATTCCAAACACGATTTTTCATGTCTCCTTCGAAAGATGTGTAGAGCTCTTGCTCGGGTGCGTGCACCACCTCCTTCCATTCTTGGGTTGTTACCACCTCCTTCCTTGATTAGGATGTTGGTTTCTTTGGCTTTGGAAAGTGTTTTTCCGGGTTTGTTCTTGGATTGATTGTTGTTTCCCTCTTGGTGCTTTGGTGGTTTCATTTTTGTAGTAGTTATTGAGTCTGTGATGGTCGATTTATGTATTGCGAGGGATTTTCAGATTTGTAGTTTTTGTATTTGTTCTTTGTGTTTTGGTGTGTTTGCAGTTCTTTCACTCATCACTAGTCCTGGTGGCGATGTCTCGGTCTTCATGGAAGTAAAGGTAGCGTTACTTTGGCGTTTTATGGTGTTTTTGCTTTTGGTTGGCTCTGGCTTTATGCTAGTTTTGTACTCTGATTTTTTGTCAGTTTTGGGCTCTTGCTTTATGCCAATTGTAGACTTTATGCCTGTTTGAGTTTGATTTCTAGTGGGCTTTTATTGTTGCATTTGTTTGGACTCAGTTTTATAAGTTCCACAATCTTGTAATTGGCATTGCCTTTCTATCAATGAAACTTGATTCCGACAACAACAAAAAAACACACATTAAAAATAGAAGATCACCGATAAATTGGAACATATCATCCATCAAATACCACCAACATAAATCCAAACTATTTTCAATAAAGTTGGAATTATATTGAAATTGCCCATCCAATACCGCCAACATAAATCCAATTTAATAAATCCAAACTATGTTGAAATTCAATAAAGTTTCTAATTTAAATTTAAGGTTAATTTTTTTAATCAACATTTAGGGTTAATGTGGATCATTCAAAATATCACAATGTGGAAGCCAACAAGGGTCGATTGAGTTAGTAACAATAATTCTTTTTGCTATTCAAGCTTAAGTTCGAGTCCTGTTGTCGATTGGTAGGTAATCTATAAAAATAAAAATAAAAGAGCTAAAACCTTCTGTAAGTCCTCAAAGAACTCTTAGTATGCCCTGACTTTGGGATAAAGTAGTCTCCTCTTACCCTAAACTTGTGTTCATAAAAAAAAATATATATATTCACAACGTGGAACAGATGCCGTTTTCTTTTTTCTTTTTTGTTTTGTTTGTTTATAATTCTAAAAAATAAAAAACCAACGTAAAAGAATTAACATTTTCCAAATTCCCTTCATATCCTTCTGAAAAACCCTCGTCAACTCTGCCGTGGCCGAATAACTCGAAGCTTCTCTTCAGAGAGAGGGCTGCTACTACCTCTCCAAACCCCCCACTTTCACCCCTCTTTTCCATCACTTTCCCGAGAAATAAAAACACCCCTAAAACCCAATGGCCAATCGCATCGCCCTCCGCCTCAAATCCCACCTCCTTCGCATCACAACCCCCATCCATCCCCGTCCCTTCATCCAATCTCCACCGTTGATCTTCTCCCCACTCTTCGACCCCCATCTCCAACGTTCAACAAATTTCCTCCTCCCGTTCACTCTCCGCTTCCTCTCCACCTCTCGCCGCGGCCCGATCCGGCCCAAACCCGTCGACATCGCGGGCCGGGCGCGCCAGCTCCAAACCCGACGCCTTTGGACCTATGCACTAACCTTCAGCTGCATCGCGGGCTTCATTGTCATCGTCCTCAATAGCTTCCAAGACCAGCTCGTCTTCTACGTGACCCCAACCGACGCTCTAGAGAAATACTCAGCAAACCCTAGCAAGAGCAAGTTCAGGATCGGCGGTCTGGTCCTCGAAGGCAGCGTGCTCCAGCCCGCCTCGTCGCCCGAGATGGAGTTCGTCGTCACCGATTTGATGACCGATATATTGGTCCGATACAAAGGCTCCTTGCCTGATTTGTTTCGGGAGGGTCACTCGGTTGTGGTCGAGGGCTTCGTCAAGCCTTTTAATGACGAAATTCGAAGGGAGATTTCAACGAAGAGTGTATCGGAGAAAGCGAGGAGCGGCGAGTGCTATTTCGCCGCCACGGAGGTTTTAGCGAAGCATGACGAGAAGTACATGCCCGGTGAGGTCGCTGAGGCGATCGAGAAGAACAAGAAGCTCCTCGAGGCCGGTCGGGCAGGTGGTGGAGAGTCTGAAAACCCCAAAAGCGAGTAGATGGATGGGTAAGAGCTAAAATTTGTATCTGTTTTGGTGATATTTCATTCTTGTTAGTATATATTAGTTGATTGGAGAAATGGGTTACACTTGGATAATTGGATAGTTGATTTAAGCTTAGGTGACCGTGCGGAAATAGGCATTGGTGTTGAGGAAGAGAGATAAAAGTTTGGAAATTTGAGTTCCAATTTTGTTGTTGTAGTGATATATCTCATTCATGATGAATTCTGTAGTGTTTCATATCAATTTAGTGATGAATAATGCCATTAATTGGGAATGGCAATGCTGCCAGTTATTGTTTCTGGCTTTGATTTTGAGAATTACATTCGAGATGTTTCGAATTATTGAGAACAGAGAGATCTTCTTTTTTTGTGTTCAATAACATGAATCACTGATTGTTATGAATTGTCTGAACAATTTGTTATCTTGGTTTATGTTTTGGTCTTTTGAAGTATGAATGCATCTTCAGGGCCCAGCTTTCTACACTCAACAATGTCAAAAGTTTGGAAGTCAAAACGTAGGCCTATTCAGAAACTCAAAACAGAGCCTTAAACCTTAATCTTCCCAAACAGGTTTGGAATTGCCATTCGTATATACACATCACTATTGACATTATTGCCCAAAAAAGTGATGATTTCAGATGGACATTCTCTAATGGAATCGTCTCTTGTAACCCCAGTTGTTTAATTAGTGAGGAGGTCTCATACGATTGAGAATGATGGCAGTGTCAATACCGTAGGATGATTCATTTTAGCATTCTTGTGGTGGATGTGTTTTGGTTTTAACACTAATTTTAGCAAGCTTTTCTGCCTGAGCATTTCGTTTCTTTGCTCAGAGGATGATAACTTATTATTGGTGTGACCAAGTTTTATGAACTTCCGTAAGTATTTCAGATTTACAAGTTACAACAGGCTACTTTATGTTGTTTTAAATGTGATTTTGCCGAAAAATCCTCATTCCGACAACGGCCATTGCCTTGACTCTTAGAAATGAAGTAGGATGTTGTTTTTAAGTAGTTAATCAAACTCAATGACTGGCATTTAGCCTTGTTTAGGTTGCTTGCATCTTCGAGGCTATGGAATCCATGGGCGTTAGAAATGCAATAATAAAGGCTAAAAATGACACACTCACACTGAAGTACTGTACTAAATTTTATAGTGAGGCAATATAACATCCATAACCAATGATTAGGAAGATTAAGAAATAACAAATACATGCAGAAAAGAATACAAAAAATACCATAATAATTATATAGTAGTCTCAGTCCAAGTCTCCCTAACGCCTAAGCAGCGCAAAGAGAGAGAAGAGCACTGGAGAGTATATGTATAGGCTGGAAATTGTCACCAGAGTTCCAGCTCCAGCATCCAATGCCGGTGATGGAGCTGGCGCAGTATCCTGAGCTGTAACTGAGACAAGCACCATGGCTATTACCATCAAGAACATAGCTTTGCAGTTGCTAAACTGCGCCATTTCTAGACAGAGGAGAACAGAGGAAAAGAGAGTATTCGACCAAAAGAAAAAGAGAGTGCAGTGTGATGAGAGAGTGTGTGTGGTGGATTGAAGAGTGAGGAAGGTGAGAGACTGGGAAACATGGTATTTATAGGACTTTAAATTTTAATTTTTCGTAATTAAGACTTAAAAATTTTCAAATTGGAATATGAATTCCGTACGAGGATGGAAACGTTACTCTCCCGTTACGTCTTGTGGCCCCTACAATAAGAAGGTGATATGATATAATGCCAGCCTTCTGTTCCTTTATGTGGTCCCTGCAACACAACGGCTCTCTTGGTCGGCTTGTCTTCTCTTCTGTAAAAGCAGCCATATCAAAACCGTTGAGTTCAAAAGTTGTGTTTCAAAAGGAAAGGAGAAAAGGTTTCGTTGCCAGTGCCACACACAATTGTAGTTCAAATTTGATGCTTTACCAAACAAAAATGTTTTTACTTATTTGCACTTCATATAAAAATCTTGTCTTCTACGTTTATTAATAGGTGAAATGAAAATAACACCCCCAAGCAATAACAACAATAATATTCATTGACACAAATATGGTCGGAACTAGGTTTCTAATATGGGTTGGGCTAGCGTTGGAAAAATGGGCTGGAGTTGGACGTTCTGTTGAGCTCATGGGTGGGCTAAGTTGTATAAGAAAAATTCAGGAAGTTCCGCCCTTATTTGCAGGAAGAGGAAGTCGAGCGTTTAAGGCATAATTTGAAATTGCTGTCATTTTTAAAAAAAAATTACTTCTGCTGTGCTTTAAAAATAATTAGCTATAAAGTAAAGTAGCTCTATGTTTGGTAAACAATATTTTTAAAGTGCTATTAGTACAAAAAATAGTGTCAAAATCGTTTGATAAATTTTAATATAAAATTTTTGTAACTGTGAATAATGATTAAAATAAACATGATGTTAAAAGTGTTATGTACTAATCATGTGGTGGTAGTTGTAGTGATGGAGTGGAGGTGGTGGTGGTGATGAAGGTGGAGTTGGTGGTTGTGGTAGTTGTGGTGGTGGGGATGGCGGTTGTGGAGGTGGTGGTGGTGGTGGTGGTGTTGGTTGTGGAGGAGGTGAAGTAGGTGATGGTGTAGGTGGTGGAGGCGGTGGCGGTTGTGGTGGTGGTGGCGGAGCATGAGGAGGAGAAGGATGTGGTGGTTGTGGTGGTTGTGGTGGTGGTGATGGCGATGACGGTGGTTGTGGAGGTAGTGAATGTGATAGTGCAAGTGGTGGAGTTGGATGTGGAAGCGGAGGTGGTGTTATTTTTTAAAATGAATGATGGTATTTTGGGAATTAAAAAAATCATTAAAGATTCATCTCTGCTTCTTTTGAAAGCAGATTTGAAAAGCAACCCAAAATCTGCTTTTAAAAGCTGTTGTCAAAAGACCACTGCTTTAAAAATAATTGGGATATTTTATTTTCACCAAACACCTTTAAAAAAAAAAAAAAAAATCACAAACGGGGCCTAAATTCTTTTGATTTTTTTATTATCTCAAAACGTCCCTGAGGTTAATGAAATTATTAGGTTGCGGCCTTTTTGTTAACCTTAGGGACGTTTTGTGATTAAAGAAAAAAAAAAAAAAACCTTCTTTTGATATATAAGTGATATTGGAGAGGAAGAATCGAACACAGTATATCAGGTACATAGATTAACACTTTTTCTCATTTGAGCTAAAAGCCATTTATGGGCTAGAGTTGAACTCTTATTGTGATGTGAAGGTGAGAGTAAATAATATTTGCCACAAGAGAAGTCCCTATTTTATTATGCTTTTGTTCGAAACCGTCACAAGACTCTCATTTGATCATTACTCATCTAATCATTTGTTTATAAATGTAAGTTTAAACCATTGGGCGTACCCATTTTTATACATGTAAAAATGCAAAAAACAAACCTAATCTCATCTTTTGACACAGTCAGCATCCTTGTTATATGTCGTTATCATCTTGTAAATCTTGACATTGTTAGTACTTTCTTGTACCCTTAAGTAGCCGCCGTTCATGCAAAACCATACACGTAACCTAAGAACCCTTCCCTCATAAATTCACAACAAACCAACCAACTCCACAAAAAAAGCCACAAAAATCTTCCAAACCATAAACAATTTAGACCCAAACAGATAATCTATTTTCCAAAAATACCCAAAACGCTCCATGGCTAGAGAGCTATATATACCCTCCATGGCCACCCTATTTTCCTCAGGACGTTCAAACTACAACTCTAACATTTCCATATCCAAGGCTTATTTCTCAATATCAACCACACCCACAAAAATGGAGATGAAGAAGATTGCCTTGGCCGTCCTCATGGTTGCAGTCTGCATGTCCGCAGCTATGGCTGCCGGAAGCCACAAGGTCGGTGCCCCGGTGGAGGCTCCTTCCCCCTCAGCTACCACCGCCGCATCTGCTCCAACACCTAGTGGCTCCATTGCAAACATGCCCGTCGTTGGATCTATGGTGGGAGCTTCACTCTTGTCCTTGTTGGCCTTTTACTTGCACTAAATGTGTCTAATCAACTGATCAAGAGGAGGATGTGTGCGTGTAACTAATTAATATATTTTCCAATAAATGAAGCTATTTTTATAGCACTATTTATTCTTGGTGTTTTGTTTATTTGTTTTATCTTTTTAATCTCTTTGCTTAATTTGCAATACGTCCCTAACACTATTTCCCTTCCGATGTGATTTGTATGACACAATAGATCTAGTCCAAGTTCATCAAAAACATCGACCAGGAGGACATTAAGATTTTGGCCGATAGGATTTGTTTGACACAATAAATCCAGTCCTGGCTGAGGCACCAGAATTGAAATGTGTTTTTAATATCAAATTCTAAACACTTTATAATTAAGGTTCCATTACCGGTCTTGCTATTGCTAATATAGTTCTCATTAGGTTCTATGCGTGCATAACCAAATTGCTGTTTCTCTTGATACATCTTGTAAAACATACTAATAAACACTACCTTTGGTGAAGCCATCTTTTTCCAATATTCATCAAGCAACGCAATTGTCCAACAGAAGCACTAAATTGATTGATCATGATCAATTTGTTGCTTTTCTTTTATGGTCGCACCTTTAACTTCCTTTCACTCTATCAATGGCCATGGCATTCTAATACCTTTTTGAGGACTTATAAATGGGATCTTAGACTTTTTTTGTTTGTTGAGTTTTTATAAATTACCAACCAAAAAGAATTGTCAGTAGCAGGACTCGAACTTTACCAACTCAACCAATTCTCGTTGGCGAAGACCTCGGAATTGCAAAGACTAAGCATGAAAGTATATGAAAAGATAGAAGATTTGAGACAAACGCAAAGGAAGGAAGAAAAGAGGGTCTTTTAGTTACAGGTTTTTATTGCAAACCTGAGTTTAATTAAATAAATTTCGAAGGCAAATCTTTGCTTGCATTTTGAGTTCCATGGATACCATTATTACTACCATGTGGTTGATGTGTCACTAATCATATGAGATTCATAGCTTGTCAAGGTAGGACATAGCTAAGTATACAAAGGATGCATGAAAAGCATATATATATATAGCTGCCATTTATATTTCAGTTTTCGTTTGTCTTATCAATTTGACATTTACCTCACTACATATGCAAAGTGACAAGATTTTAGGAGGATATAGAAATAGAGATTTTGAAAATGATAGATGGGTTAATTAGGAGTAAGAGATAAGTAACCAATTAAGATTTGTTAAGCTTTTTCTCCTACAAACCTATACATTGAAACTAAATTTGATAAATATAATATTCTGCTAGAATTTTGTGATTCGGTACAAGTTATGAATATGTGACTAGTCATAATTACACATTAAAAATATACTGTAATAATCTACTAATTAAAAATAGGCGATTCAACGAGATATTTTGAGTTAAAAAAACGTATTGTGAGCTCCTTTCAATTATTTTTATAGTAGGAATTGGATTGGGATTGATATAAAAAAAGGATATTTATTGTTTTTGACTTTAAAGTTAGAAAAAATCCCAACATTAGCATTGTGATTAACCGACCACTACACCTAACCTCACCAGCATTCCCAACCTTGCAAGACGGTTATTAACGCTTTACAAAAGGGACAAAAGAGGAAAATTGTTCCAATAAAGGTAAGACCGGAAGCCAATGAAAAACGGCCACGTCGGTTTCTTAATAGAAAGAGAAAATTATTAAATAGCAAGGGAGCGTCGAGCACAAAAAGAGAGAAACACGTCTCTTGCTTTTCCGCTCTGTCCTCGGCGATCCAAAATCTGATAGGGTTAGGGTTTTGAAAATCTCCCTTTTCTTTACTCTTTGAATTTCTTGTGTTGGCTTTTCGTGGAGGGGTTCTTTCGATCTTCTTATTCGTTTACTGATTCTCTGTTTTGAATTTTTGGTTCTTTGGTTTCTTTCGGTGAACAGGGGCCTGGTGTCCGATGCGATTCTGAGCTCAGGAATCTGTTTCAGAGGTTTTCTTTAATTGGGTAGGGTTTCTTTGTATGCATATGTATATGTGCTTGTATAGCTGACTAAAAAGTAGGGTTTTTTTCTTCTTCTTTTCTTCTGATTTTAGCTGTTCTTGTTCTTGAGGGGTTTCAAGGTAGGTAGTGTTTGGAAATTTATAATTTGGGATTTTTTTTGTGTGGATTTCACTCTTTGGATCAATAGTTAACATTTGAAAGTCAAGGTAGGGTGTTGGGTAATTTGTGAGTTTATCGTAATTGCTAATTGGTTAAAAATTTGAGCTTTGTATTTGAAGTTTGGCACACATAAGTAGGTTAAAAGAAGAAAAATTCATTGTTCTTTTTCATTTTAAAAAAGTTTTGTTGTATATATTTGCTGTCAGTTAATTGGTAGGTGTTTATGTAGCTTAACTACAATACGTGACATAGTTGGTTTGAGGAATGGCCATTCAAGTCTTGTAATAAATATATTGTTTCTAACACTACACCAATACATGTGTGTATATGCCTACAAATAGCAGTTTGCTATTTTTTATTGCTTGTTGAATTGGCATGTGTAATGTACTTTTGGATTTCCGTAATAATGCATTCGTAAATTTTTTCAACATCATTCAATGCTTTCATTATTATTCTATTCTATGCTAGATTGAAATCTAAATGTTGTCTATTTAACGATGAGCTGTCCTGCGTACAAGTTATAAAGATAATGAAAATCTGCCTGACCTCTTTGATATTATGTGACATGATAATCAGATAGAGTATCACAAGTTGTCTTTTCAAGAAAAGTTTAGTCTTCTCGATGGTATATAAAACTAGCATTAAATTACAATAACAGTAGTTTTCGTTAGAAACCAAATCTTGAAAGGAAGATTGGGCGCGGGGTTTGGGTTTCCACTCTTAGTGATGTGGACATCATTTATTAGTTTCCTAGGTTCTCTAGTTTTCCAAATTTCAGTAGGATTTCTATTTTCCTAATTTATTTGGGTTAGGATTTATGTTTTAGTAAGGGATTTTTTATCCTATTGCCTCTAGGTTTTGCTATAAATACCCCCATGTAGTTCATTGGAGTGGAGTGGAGTTATTGTATTAAAGTTTATTTTCCAGATATTGGAATTCTGGTGTGAAGACCCTGGAGTGATTCCAGACCTATCTTTATTCATCTAATTTTCTATTTTCCATTGTTTTTGCTTCCGCTAAACTGCCTAAATCTACAATTCACCTATATCTTACATCACTTAGCTGTCCCCCATTGATTTGTTGGTTCCCTATTCAGGTATTCTCTTTGCAGGTAAGTTGAAAAGATGGAGCATGAGGAGACTGGCTGTCAACCTCACCCCGAGGGTCCTATATTGTGTGTAAACAATTGTGGGTTTTTTGGAAGTGTGGCTACTAGGAATATGTGTTCCAAGTGCCACAAGGACATGATGTTGAAAGAGGAGCAGGCAAAGCTCGCTGCATCATCCTTTGGAAACATTGTCAATGGAACATCAAACAGCAATGGAAATGAACCTGTTGTTGCTGCTGGTGTGGATGTTCAAGCCCATCTGGTGGAGCCAAAAACTCTCTCTTTACAACCATCCTTTTCCTTTGGTTCAGGTTCAGGGGGGAGTGGTGAGGCAAAGCCAGAAGGCCCAAAACGTTGCGGAACTTGCAACAAGAGAGTTGGATTAACAGGGTTCAATTGTCGGTGTGGTCACCTTTTCTGTGCAGTACATCGTTATTCAGACAAACATGACTGCCCTTATGATTACCACACTGCTGCACGTGATGTGATTGCTAAAGCGAACCCTGTTGTAAAGGCTGATAAGCTTGAAAAAATCTAAGCCTGATATGGTGAAGTTTCATATTTTGGAATTGATGCTTGTTTTCATCCAGGAGATGGCTTCAGAGTCTGCTGCGATATCTTAGCACTTGCCCTTTTATTATGTTATGTCCTACCGGGGAAGGCATGGACATCTCAGCACTTTGAAGAACTCTGTATTTGTTGTGATTGGGAGAACTTTATGTGTTGTAGTCTGTGCTTGTTTGGTGGACATGGTTATGGGTTAATGTTCGTAATGTGTCTACTTGCTGTCTATATGGCATTTCTTTCGTGCAGTACATTTCAGTCGCAATTCTCAGATGTGGACACAATGACTGGTATTGTATATTATCGATGTGGTTTCCATGCATGAATCTATTTTCCCTTCCTTTCTCGTCGATTAGGTTTTCAGGCATAATTTTAATCAAAGAGTGCTCCTTTTATGATTGTGATCAGTTTTGAATGAACTTAAAATATTTTTAGTGTCATCCATCACTAAAACATAAAAGGAAAGTTGAAAGTACAAAATAATCTTACCAAAAAAGGGAAGTAGAGTGTCATGGGTCACCCATAATAGGAGTCTTATTGCCAGAAGATATTCAGCTGCACTACTACTTCATTACTGCTAATACAACACAAATCAAATATGGAAATGGGACAAAATGGGCTTTCATGGTCCTTATTTCCTATAACATCCTCTATTCCTATGTCGTGGAGTTAGACATGAAAATTTCATTCTTAATGAGATCAATTCGTAAACCAAAGAAGTTCAAGGAATCATAAAATATATTATTTCTTACGTGGCGATAGCTGAGTAAATAAAATGACCATTGAAATGTGAAAAAGCACCAAGAAGATTGGTCACAAAGCCAACGCTACATTTGCTCAAAGGAGGACAGAATAAAGAAAGGAGTGTACACTTTTGGTCAATTATTTTCCAAGTATATATTCCAAGAAAAGTTCTCAACGATTCAGTCAACTTGTTTCTTACAATAGCCAAGATTGCAAATAAGTTCACCCCATATAAATCACCAAGTCACTGTAATCGTTGAAATAAAAATAGAAAATTAGATACGCATAGCGAAAACTAAATCTAATGGGAAATTAATGTTCCCAACAGTACATTTTACCGCATCAAAATTTCAACCAATAAGAGATTCAAGGTTAAAAGTCCAGGTTCTACACTCTTTCAGTCTTCTATTATTTATACTGTGAAAGAGTTCACATGCCCTATGATCTAGCAAGCCCTTTAGATTCAGCTTCAAGATACTTGCATATCCTCTCCATAACCTCTCTACCCTTTGCACTATTCTGTACAAACCTCTCAGCACAGCGTTGTTCAACCTTTTCTGCCATAGATGCCAATGCGGATAATGGTTTGATTCGGATACTAGTCTCCTGTCGGCAGATTGTCCACCCATCTGGGTTTTCTGGATGGGGATCATACCTGATCTTCTCCTCCACCTCTATAAACTTTTCGAGGCTGATATTGTTGGTGGTGAGTTGCATTGATCGTGTTTTCGCATCCACAACCGTTGATTCAACACAGTGGCAGACATCCTGGCGAACAATTTTGCGAACAAACCATGGTCCGGGGGAATGGACAGTGATTGCACGTGTGGTGTAAAGCTTTCCAGTACTAGGATCAAGCTTGTGGTTCAGAGTGTCAACTTCAAGGATATGTGACAAAGTGCGTTTGTTTTCAGGATCAGCAAATTTTTTCCAAGATGCAGAAGTCACCCTCTCCCATGGGTGCTTGTATGTGTACTCTTGCGTGTGTGCTTTCACCATCACTTTGTTTGTCACCTCGTATGCTGATAACAGAACATTATATTAGTTCTCAGCAGAAAGAGTAAGAGCATATAATTTGGTTTAATTTCTGAACGGTAAGAACACATATTAAGATAATTTTAGTCTGTTAAAACAAACACTACAAATCAGAAACGTAAAGTTGGTTCTCCAATTCCTGTAAGGAACTCATAAATGAAAAGAGGGAAAACTATGAGATAACTCATAGCTAAGGATTTAGTTGATCTTAAACCATTTCAAGGCTGCAATCAATTTGACTATTCACAAGATGTAATCAATGACAGTTTGGGACGGTAAATGATATCCGTAGGTAGGGACTATCACTGCTCAAACCACAACCAATAAACAGTACTGATCATTTCACACAGGAGCCTAAACAAGATGCCAATCTTCTGGTTGGGAACCACCACTCAAAAGTAAGTACAAACTACACGATGACAATACTCTTAATTTGGTCGCTGTTTCTTCCACATATACACTGAATTACTTTGTAATATGTGTGTCTGATTGCCCCATAGAAAAGCAGCTATCAACGAAAATAACTACAATAACCTATTTGTACTTCATGCACAATCATTAACAGTAACAGAAGAACAAGAATCCGACATCAGAAACTTCTCTAGACATCCAAATGATAGATCACAGATATAATTACGAGTACCAGAAAGCTAAATTTAGTGTTGAGTACTGGATGGACCTATTCGATTAGTATTTATGGCTCCCAACTTAGGTTTAAAATTTATATTACAACTTTCAGAGTAGATATTCACATATGTTATGCATTTCTTCACATTTTGAATGGTAGATGATATTAATGCTTTTAGAAATGTGCAACGCTTTCCCTCCTCAATCTAGTACTCTTCCTTGATACACATCTCTAAAGCTATAAACATATGCAGCAATACTACATTGACATGCACCAACACGGCATGCCAAATGTTGGTGCTGCATTTCTTCTATAAACTTATAAGAAGCTAAGGATCTTGAAAGGAGTATACAGTAGCATGTGAAGAATACAATAAGAAGTACCAGCAGTGGTGGCTGTAACAGAGTTCTGAGACGATAGAGAAATCAGGATATGTGTGTTATACTGAAGGCAGTTATACCATAGATTTGTATTGCGTGGGCATCAGAAGCAATGCAATAGTAAAGCTGAAAAACTAAAAGAATCAGATAGTTATTACTGGAAACAAGAGCAGTACCGCCTGCCTTTGTTAACTAATAGCTACAAATAAACAAATGAAGTTTTTGCATGCAAAAACCGATCTTTCCTCCTAATCTGAAACTCCCACCAAAAAGCAGTAAAATAGGCAGACTTCAAACACAAACGGTCTTAGAAAAGCTCATTTCTAAAGAAACAAGATTCAGCTCCAAAGTGATTGAAAAACAACATTTATCCTAATCTCCTCCACCTTCTTTGTGATATTGACACAGACAACCAACTCTCACAGAACATATAAATCCAGCCTATTTCTTCACCACCTACAAACTATAAAACAATCACAGATGTACGTGTAAACACAGAAAAAAGAGCTAACTTTACAAAAAAGCATCAATGGGTCCTCCAGAATCACAAGCCTTAAAAGAAAAAGGAAAGAAAGAAAGGAAAATCACATATTGTAAGCTACAAATTGCAACTGGACCGCAATTCCAATCACAACTAATCAACAACACGACCAATATGAATACAAATATAAAGCATCAAAATTTTTCTTCCAATTACCTAATTGCGATCCAATTAGAAATCACTGAAAAAATAAAAGATAAATCCGACTGAAAGAAAGAAGCAATAAAGGATGAATTTTACAAATCTGGCAGAGCTTACCTCAACAGTGAATTGATGAAACCCAAAAATCTTGCATAAAGTAAGAGACGGAAAGATTATTTAAGGAGCGACAGAGCTTTTCTTGTGCTTCTCTGAATTACCTTCTCCTTCAATTGTATAGATTTCATTTATTGTATCATAGCATTTGGCATTCGCCACTTTCAACAGAATTTTATTAATTTTTATTAATTTTTTAGATGATGGTTTTTTTCTTTTTTTTTTTTTCTTTTTAAACTGGTTTCTATAAACTTCTTCATGAAAAAATAAAATGAAAAAATAAATAAATGTGAGGTCCAATGCTAGAAAAAGTTGACCCAAGATGAAGGCCGTATCCAATTGGAGCAATAAGGTTTGCTTGAGGCCCAATTGTACCCACCATTAGTTAACAAATAATATTATTTCAGACGGCCCAAGAAAACTCATTAATTAACAGAGATTTGTTGCTCAAATGATTAAGAGCGTTTATCCATGCATTTTAGGTTATAGGTTCGATTCCCCTTTTTCCAGCATCGCTTGTTTCAATCCTGTCATATTCAAATTTAATTCTTCTCTATATTTTTGTGTTCATCTATTGACTTTCACAATTTGTAAAATGTTTATATTCTTTTCTATGTCTCATTCAAAGAGATTCTTCACCCATCTTTTTGGCACTAATCCAAAACGACATGGTTTGGAGGTTTAAGGGTTACTGATTTAAGCTTTAATTTTTTGTTTATTCTTAAAAAAAGTTAAGATCCAAGTAAAACCAGAAGAGACCTCTTTTTGCAATGTAATTATTTCCAACTTGAAAATTTGTTTGCATCTCTCTCTCTCTCTCTCTCTCTCTCTCTCTCTCTCTCTCTCTCTCTTTTGGATGAAGGGGCAACATGATAGTATTATGAACACTTGATGTGTGGCATCATATTATGATATATATTCAAATCCAATTTGAGTGTTTGAAGTAAGGTAGTTATTTGTAATACGATATAATATTCAAATCCAATATAAACAAGCTAGTTACTAAACTAACCACTATATGCCACCATATTATAATTACGATCAGCATATACATAGGCAGCTTCTTTCCTCTTCTTAGCAGCACATCCTAACTCCCCAAACGACCCAACGGTTTCAATCTCCAAAAAATATTCCCCTCTTGGTGTTTTGGTGTTGCACAATACCAGGTGATTGTTTGCAGATAGGATGGGGATGAAACCTTCGAAAGTCGGGCAACCGCGGCGCTGCATCTCCACAATCCTATGGAAACCCTGCATTAGAGAGCCAATGTTTTCTGTGACTTCTAAGTGGAGAAACTGCAACTTGGGCACACAAATAATCTCTGGGAGATGGAAGAAGTTGGTGGTAATATCAGCAGAAATAAGTGTCTTGCATTTGAAAAGAGCCTCAAATAATCGAATGGCTGGCTCCACATTGTGCTTGGTGGACTCTTTGTGCATGTTGATGTTGAGCCTAGTGACTGTAGACCAAAACTGATGCTTCCATCTTGAAGACAAAACGGTTGTTTCAGCGGCTGCCTTTGAAGGAAGGAAGCATAGGATGTGATCAAGAATGTCATCTGGCAACTGGCTGATCCTATCTTCTTCTTCTTCTTCTTGCTTCTCCTCCATGGGAATAGTAGGATTGGTTTGTGATTGAGGTGGAGATGATGTTGATCTCATGTTGAAAGCCGGTGACTGTGATTTCAACAACGAAAAGATCAACCAAAATATATGTATCGGAAGCCTCACTCAAAGACATGAACAGCTAACCACTACTCAAAGCCTCAAATACAGAGATAATTTGACAAAAATGAAATAAATTAGTACTGTTATTAGCAGTATAATCTAAGCTTTGCCAATGCTAGTCACAGACCTTTGTCCTAACCTCTATATATACTATATTGTAACTCAAAGCTAAGGGATCATAATTTCTCTCTTCTTCCATTTTAAAAAAAATGTTTTATAGATAAACTCATCCAAAATCAAAATTTTGGTCCAACCCTCCATTACTTGCAATACAAATAAACTACAAAGTTTACAAACCAACCACCCATGTCATCATAAAACAATCTCTGCTAACGGACTCCATATTGATTAAACATAAAAGCTTCCAACTATTTTTCCCAAATTTATGAAGAATGGACAGAAACATGAAACAGAAAGAAGAATGGAAATTAAAACTCAGAGTGTACTGATATCAATCAGATTGTCTAATGACTTCGATCAGCAAAAAGTTGATAAAAAACTGTAACTTCCAAAAAAATTTCAAAAAAGGAAAAACCACCAACCTCAATTAGACTGGAATTAACGAGAAGTTCATCTATGAGAGAATATTGATGATGGAGGAGGGGAGAGGGGGTGGTAACTTGTAAGTAAGCACGCTAGGGTTGAATAATAATTTGGTGTGATTGAATGTGGGAAGGAGTCTAAAGTGGGTCGGGTCAGTCATCTCGGACTCCCAGCGGGCCGGACCTTATCAAGCCTTTTTTTTTTGGGTAGATGGTAGTTTTGAATTTCTGATTCTAAAGGTGTCCTAAAAAACTTACTAATACAAAAACACAAACACGAAGTTGTGTTGAATTACTGTAATGGCATTTTGTGATTTGGTAGTAAAAGCAACAAGTCCATACAGTAAATAAAAGTAGAATTACATCAGCAGTTGTGCAATAGCTAGGTCTTCTTCTGCACACAAAATTTAGGGTTCCAACTTCCATTTGCACCCATATACCACTGATCCTAGCTACTGATCTTTACCCCACAATTGGATTAATTTATGGTCAGTTCTCAACCCAAAAAAGAAAAGAAAATACTAGAACAAAAATAAAAATAGGGATAGTAAATTGCTCCTAAACCATGCTTAATCCCCCCATCACAAAACTACTAATCTCCCCTCCCCCCATCACAAAATTACCAATTCCCCCAAACAAAATGTCTCTCAGTCATTCCACATTGTAAAAATACCCATACGCTCCTCCACCGTTAGGCATATCATAATCAACCTTCACAAGCGCAAGTTCTTCAGCAGACCCCACTGCATTGCTTGCTGATGAATTTGAAGCCAACCCAATTCCATTATTACCTAAATACCCCCCTGCACTATAGCTCCCACTGGAGCTGCCATTGTTGTGATCCATAACCCCAGAAGCAGAGCCCATGTCCATGAGACCTTGAAGCAAAGCTGGGTGTGTGCTCTGAAGCCCATAGCTGTTGTAGAACTGGTGGTGAGGGTTCTGGGTTGGCTGGTATTGCTGCTGGGCCTGGTGCAGCTGCAGCTGGGTCTGGATGTAATTTTGGTATGAAGAAGGGTCATGGTGGTGGCTGTACTGAGAAATATCATGGTTTTGTAGAGAAAGTAGGGGCTGAGATGGTTGCTGTACAGCTTGGTCAAAGGTTGACTGCTGCTGCATCAATGAGTATGCTTGCAAATTCCGACCGGCTGAGGTGGATGAGCTGGTGGCTCCGGCAGCTGCATATTGAAAGGTGGAACCAAGAGCTATCATCTCTTCGCGTTTTCTAGAAGATTCCAGGGCTTGAGCCTCTTTGAGACGTTTGGCTGCTCCTCCTCCTATTGGGAGGGTGTTGCTCTCCAAAATGCTCTTCACATCATACCGGCTCATGTCGAAGTTGGTCACGGCATTTAGACCTCGGAATTTTATTGCTGCTATGTCATAAGCTTCAGCTGCCTCCTCCTCAGTACCTATGTATCAAGTTATGTTTCATGTTTCATGTATCAGATTTACTGATCGCATGTACTGCTTATCACAAACTTAATACTCACTTATATAAGTAGGTTTTACATGAATCCTACATAGTTTTGTTCAGAATGTTTTTTTTTTCTCTACAAGTATTGTTAGGTTGTGGAAAATAGAATGCATTAATTGCAATGGGTGCATGGTGTAATTTAAGTGACTTACTGAATGTTCCCAAGTAAAGATCCTTGTTTCCGGCAACTCTGCCAATCCTTGCTTGCCATCGTCCATGTTGATGATGCCTGAAACAAAGATTTTGTTTTGTACTATGAGAGAGAAAGAGAGACAACGGGAGAGACAAAGAGACAAAGCATGCCTAGCTAGCTATAGCTAGTTTTTTTTGTACCTTGTAACTCCACGATACATGGATGCTCCCCTAGAAAAGCCACTACTTTTCCTGAAAATTTAATTAAGTGAAAAGCAAAGTGAAGACCTTCGATTATATAAATAAATAACGAACAAAGATTCTCTGAAAATTTTGCTTAAGGGATTTCTGATCTATCTCATTTACTTACCTTCTAATGGCTGCCACAAATTCTTGTCTTGTCATGTTCTTCATCTCCTCCACCTCCTTCTCATAGTTACTAATCTGCAATAGGCACGACAATTGAAAAGCCATACATGATATATATTAACAATATTGCACTTGCTTATTCTTTTCTTTATTTTATTCTTGTCACATTTTTCATTGATTCGCTTTTGGGCATAAACTTACTGGAAAATTGGTTGTAGTAGAAGTTCCCCAGTACTTCAGTGCAGCCAAGTCATAAGCCCTAGCTGCTTTCTCTTCTTTGTCATACCCACCTACACGAAATAAGCGAAAATTTCCCAAAAGGGTAAAGAATAAATTGCTTCATATCCAAACAAATTTCAAAATCATTAACTTTAGAATAAAGCAAATAAAGAAATATAGCTAGTTATTAGAAATTGGAACTCACCCAAGTAGACTGCAAAGATCACGTAGGAAACAAAGATGACCATGAAACGAGATGAAGGTAATGATCAGTGACATTAATGATCTCATTAAAGGAAAAAAGAAAACTGTACAAAGCAAAAAAGAAACCCTAGCTTAGCTAGCTGGTAGAAGAATAAGGCATACCTTGGCGGCCCTTCCTCGATTGTCCCTCCCTTCTGCAACTATTATCCCAAAGATGAGCTTCATACCTTCCTGTCCATCTATGCCTGCACTTATTCAAAATAAAATAAACATTCAGTTTAAAATGTTATAGAATTAAAATAACAAAATTGGAATAAAATTGAAAGGAGAGCTAGCTAGTATGAAAATAGGCACACCTTGTTACGCCGCGATAAATAGATGTTCTTTGTCCGAATGTGTCCAAAGTCCTTCTTGGGGGAGCTTCCACAGTAGCAATGCTGGTATTTTCCGTGCTGGTTTCACATGCTGAAGAGCCCTTGCCACTTCCCATTGAGAGAGTCAACGATTGAAGGCTGTTGGATTTTTCTTGGAAATCATAGCTGCTAGAATTGGCTACAACTGTGTCTTGTACTGGGACTATGCTGTTGTTGGGAAATAAGTAATCGGACACCGAATCGTTGGCCTGAATATCATTGAAGGCCACAAGATCTGAGTGGTTTTCGGATTTGCTCACGCCGAGAAAATCAGCCACCTTTGGAACTTCATTGCTCCCTTGGGTGTTAATCAAATTCCACTCTGTAAATTTACAAGGTTTATGTACAATAAGACTGAATGAGAAGGAGCTACATATAGAGAGAAGGAAAAGGGAAGAAAAAAAAAAAAACCAAAAATAATAAGTGAAAGTGAAAAGGAAGAGGAGGGTTTTTACCTTGGTTTTGGAAAGGGTTGTCCATAGAATCATTGACTAACCCTAGAGAGAATTGGTGAGAGTGAGAAGGATGGAGCTGTGATGGCAAAGAAGAATGAGTAGGAGAAAGAGGAAAGGAAAGCCAGTTGTTTGAATTCATGGAACCCATTTTCTTTGATCAATCTCTTCTCTAAAGAATCAAAAACCTCTCCTGCACATTGATATCAGAAATGTTAAGACAAACATATTTAACAAAAAGCAAAAGGCCAGTAGAGAGGAAAACATTAGTATAAATGTTTACCTAGGGGACTATAAAGCTAGGGTTTGGAACAGAAGCCAAGTAGTGCAACCCTATCTCTTGTATCCTTCTCTCTAGATTTTCATTTGTGCAGAGAAGAATGTAGTTTTGGGAAGATGAGAGAAAAGACAACAGAAGAGAAGAGAAGAGAAGAGAAGAGAGGCTGAAAAGAGAAAAATCTTGAGAATGATACAAGGTATACTTATATAAATTAGTATAAGGTATAGCTAGGTAGGTGTAGTCTTAGTCTATGTGTCAAAACATAGGCAAACAGATTAATTAAAGAATGAGCTATATAGCTCTTGTTGTTTGTCACCCCTTTGGCAGTGGTCATTTTAGGATGGTCTGACTCTGACTCTCAACACCACATTCCAACACTTCAGAATCAAGTATTACCACAATAATTATATAAAAATAATGTTAAATCATATCACCATAAACTAGATTAAAGGGACACGAGTGTCATACTAAACTACAAGTATAGCTCCAATTTAGTCTTTGTACTGAGACAAAAACCCACAATTCCAACTGGGAGAAGTCCAAGCCAACCCTACTCTCTCTCTCTCTCTCTCTCTCTCTCTCTCTCCCTCTTAATTTTTTCTATCTTTACCCACTTGGGTTCATTGGAACTCTCGACCTCGTTTAGTGGAACAAATGACTCCCGAAAGCCCAGCATTCCCACACTCTGCAAATCATCTTCCACTCTCAAAATCGACACTCTACGTAAAGTTAAACAACTATATTTATATATCTATCTACACCCAACCGACCTCTCTCTCTCTCTCTCTCTCTCTCTCTCTCTCTCTATACATAAAAAGATAAAGATAAATTAGAGAACTGAGATTTTATCAATCAGAGAGATGATGAAGAAGCAGACGATCAAATTCCCATAATAAATCAGAGAAGAGAAGAAGATCTTGCCAAAAATTGGCTACTCTCTTCATACCAAAGAAATCCCAAATTTTTTTTTTTTTTTTTTTTTTTTTTTTTTGTGGATCCCCGAGTCCTGCATGTGTTAAAGATGTGAGTGTACGGACATGCAATATTAAAAAGGACTGGCTAAAGAGTAAGGATCACTCGACTGTTCAAAAATCACTCCAAACTCTCTGCTTCCACTAAAATATTGGGAAATTATATATATATGTGAAAAAAAAAAAAGATTGAAGGATTTAGCTAAGCTTTGTTTGGTTTCCCCAAAGAATTCTGTTGACCACCAAATTGGTTTGCGCACCCGTCAAAAGGTGGAAGCAGATATTTATTAATTTAATATCTTCTGCTCATGTCCTGTCCACAGTTAGAAAGAAATGCTTGTATTGTGTTGTGCCATCCAGTTAGGCGCCCAGGTTATAAAAAATGTTTAAGATTTTTCATCCAATTAGAAAACTAACCACAAATTAATTAGCCTCCACAATGATCATCAAACTATCACTGTCACTATACATGATCCCTAATGACCAAAACATTCTGGTAAGAGATAAGAGCTAGGCTGTCTTACTTTTTCTCTTACTCTGATTTCACATTTATTTATGTAAATGTATATTACTGATTCTAAATCACTTGTGGCGATAAGTGATCGTCAACTGTTGATATTTGATTCTTACATTAAATTGCATACATCAACGACTGACAATGTTCATAAATAAGAAAACACTAAAAGCGAACAAACATACATTGCTTAATTTTTAGTCTTCTAAGAAGACAATAAGTTGTAGAGAATACTGACAATAAGTTGTAGAGAGTACTCTTTCTTCTTAGGCAAATTTGAAACCTAAAGGAAGACCTGTTCAATGCATGTGCACATATACATGTATATGCTCAAGACATATACGTCTATAAGAATTTAACACCACATAGTGTTGCATTCACTACAGATAGATTTTATATTGTCATTAACAAATGTTATTATTGTATCAAACACACAGAGAGAGAGAGAGAGAGAGAGAGAGAGAGAGGAGCAAATCTGCTGCGAAGAATTTATACCTTTTCAAAAGTTTGGATTATTTCAATTTTTATATGATTCAAGTAGACAGTTGGTTTTCTAATCAGTTGAATCAATGGTCGTCTTTTCCCAGCTGATCCACTGCATGTTCAGAGAGTTTTCAGAACTCAGACTATACTCATTTACTGGTACCAAAAGTAAGCATCTTTTAGCCCCAAATTATTCTACAAAAAAAAAGGTTACCAAATAAATATAAAAAATAAAACAAAATCACCTGCCGTTGTTGATGACACGGTTCCCGCCATATTCTTGTACATAAATATAATCCGATTTGACTGAAGTGCGCCACAATAAGGGGGCAGCAACCCACGTCTATCGCTTTCTTCAACCTCTTTCAACTATTTTTTTTTATATAAAAAGCAGAAAACCCTTGAACCAAAAACTGCAAAACAAAAATCAACACCAAATATTAACCCTTTTGTTCCCCCAAGCTTCAATACAAACTCATATAAGCAGAGTTTATAAGAACCAAACAAATGCGAAAAAGAGGTAACTTACTACATTACAGAATGTAAATTCAAGAAATCTACTGGACCTCTCTCTCTTTTTTCTCTGAGCGTATGTTTGTTTTCTTCTTGAATAATGTGGAGCGAAAGGGTTCATATGAGAGAGAGAGAGAGAGAGAGAGAGAGAGAGGGTAGTGCAAAAACTTAGCCTTGAAAGGGCGTTTCAAGTTCTGCGGCCAAATTAGAGTGGCACGTGTCAGCTGTTTTGATGGGATTGGGACCCCTTTGGGTTTGAAATTTTAGTTGCAGCCAGGCGAACCAATTATCCCGTTTGCATGCTTGCACAAAGATACACAAAAAACACAAGGAACTTTGACCATAGTATGACCACGATACCTATCTTCTCTTCTGTTTTTACTATTCTGCCCTCCGATGCTTAATTTGCATTTAAGAGGCTGCATCTTTTTTAGCCAATAGAGCTAATGCCACATTTATTCCTATGAGAAAACAAAGTTGAAACCTTTATCTTTTCTTCTTTTCATTTATTTCTTCTCCTTACGCTTCTACGGAGCTTTTTCAAATTTTTGTTGTGTAACTCTACAAGGTTCATGAACATGATATGCAAACGATTTTTTCCAAATATTAGTTGAATTTTGTAAAGTAACCTGCAAGATGATAAGAGTTCGACGATATATGAACGGAACTAAATCTGTCGCGAGATATTAGTTTAATATAAGACAGTTAATTAGGGCATTGAGTTGGCCCCTTTGCACTCAAGTTCGAATCTCCCTCTTCATATATTATATTAATTTAATTTAGTTTAGACTAGCTTATAATGAAAAGAAATAAAGAACTATGTCACGTGAATTAAAATTCTTACCAAAAAAGAAAAAAAGAAATCCTAACACTCACATCAATCGTCCTTGAAATTTGAGAAGATAATCATCAAAATTCTATGTCACTCTCACTCCTTTAATTCAAGCCTATTTCGTTTTGATCTTAGACCATAATTCCTTCCCAAGGTAAATCTAATCCCTATGCCGCAGTCCGAAGCGTGACAAATACTTAATGAGTTCATAAGACATTGTTGCATCCACAAGAGGAAACTAGTTTGGGCATCTCTTGGTGGTTCTTAGCTTTTCTAGCCTTGTATAAACCTTCTTTTTCTTGTTGGAATCGGAGACGAAACTGGTAACTTCTTAAGTTATATCTATATACTATATGCCATACCCGAGAGAATATACAAATTATATAGTCCATGATAATTTTTCTTTATCACAGAGTTAAGTTCACCAAATTAAGTAATAATTAGTTAGTTTGAGAGAAAAAAAATTAAAAAGAAAAAAGGCTTCACTAGGTTCATGCATGAGAGCCAAAGAGTATTAACAACTCAATTTCAACAATTAATTGTTTCCCCAAAAACAAGTCCTCAAAAATTAATGACTTTGGGTTTGAAATTAAGTAATCAATGAGAAGGTGCGGCTCCAAACTTCTTTTCCTAGGTTAAGGTCCAAACTTCGATTCCCAGATGGTCTTGTGCTTGAACACAATCTCCATGCACGCAAGCAGATAACCCTAGACGATCATGAATCTAATCTATTTGGTTTCTGCGCAAGTTCATGTGTTTTAACAAAATGTTAAGACAACTTTGATTTGAAGAGCAGGTGCATGCATTACAATATTACATCTAGATTCATAGGGGCATATAAGAGAGGTGGATATATATATTGTGGGATCTATCAATTTCTCAGAAAAAAAAAAACTATTTCTTTGTATTGTGGATGGCAGTGATGATGAAATCCAAGCATGCTCGACTTGGTGTGCAGAAATAGAACTATAGCTACGGCATTGGAAGAAGGCAGGGGCATAGTGGTGAAAATGAACAAGTAAATGGGGTCATTTTTGGGCAAAGAAAGTCACGAGGATCCGTAGAAAGTGTATTGAGAGTTTCCAGAAGTTGGGAGGAAACGCCGGAAAGTGCTCGTGTCGCCTCGAAATGAAACACTTGAAAAGGCAAAGTATATTTTTGGGAAACCCTTGTTTTCTTGCATAAATCCCACTAGGGTTAGGGCTGGCATAGAATAGGCTAAGGAAAGCTTAGGATTGTTTTGAAAACAAGTACTTGTGCTTGCAATGGATGAATAGATTAACCAAATCCAGCTGGAGTATTGTCCATTAATCTAAAGTGCTCTTATTGAGAGAACTAGATTCAACAACATTTTTCCTTTACGTGACCCGGAAAATATTTGTATTATATTGAACTCTAATAATAATAGTATGAAACTTATGATTCAACAGTTAATTCATGTATTACATTGTCATCCTTAAATAAGACGACTTGGTAATACTATGTGCACCTCATTTATATTGATCGCTTTATTAGTGACCACCCCTCTTAAAAAGGTGGGACCCACTAATGTATGTGAGACTCCTCTATATTAAAGAAGTGATTAACAATGTGGTACAGATAACATCACTTTTATGTATTAATTCAACAAAAATGTAAATCGGGGTTGTTCAGCTAAGTTTTTAGCTTCCTTGACAACAAACATGTAATCCTGATTCGTATAATTGTGAGATCCCACATCGACCAAACGGAGAGGGGGTGATGTGCCTTATATGGCACACCTCGCATCCTCATAGCAGGAGGCCTTTTGGGAGCTCACTGGCTTCGGGTTCGTAGGAACTCCGAAGTTAAGCGAGTTGGAGGCTGGAGCAATCCCGGGATGGGTGACCACCCTGGGAAGTTGCTTCGTGAGCTCCCAGAAACAAAACCGTGCGGGCTGGTGAGAATGTAGCCAGGCCCAAAGCGGACAATATCGCGCTACGGCGGAGCCGGTCCGGGGTGTGACAATAATATCCTTCCTTCTCTATGCTTTCTCCCTCATTTCCACCCTATTTTTCTATATGATCTGAAAAAATGAATTAAGTACTAAAAGGAACGGTTGCTAAATGGACCGGGCACTAAAATTCTAATTTGACGATTTTCTTGAATCTCTTAAACTTGTGACGTACAAATAAAAGAAAAGCTATTTACATAGATGAATTTAAAAAGGCATTATTTAAAATAATGAGTTGTTTTTCCATTTTGAAAGCAAATATCGCTACTTGTGCTTCTAGGGATCCGCGTGCAGATGTAAAAAGCCATATGTAAATGCATGCCTATACACATGAAGCTAGAAAAGTAGTCTCTAAAACTTCATGAAGTGGCATTATACACGCACACAGTTGTGTATGGATTATATATGAGAGGGGTCATTTTCAGACCCCAAAAAGGGGGAAAACACATAGATGATGTATTTCTAGATATATATAGACTGATGGCGGTCAGATATTATATGTTTTGATAGTGTTCTCGAAATGCTATTAAACCACCTCAATTTGGTAATGTCAGCACCTTTTATGCTTTCAAAACAATAATATTGACATTCTTAGAAAACCAGTGAACTAAATAAACTATCCTATTAAGCATTTGGATAGAGACTTTTATTATCAATTAGGTTATGTATGTTAATTTGATATTTATTGTTTCCCATTCCTTGATAGTTTTTTAAGCTTAGGAAGTTATCAATTAGGTTCGAAACCCCATTCCCGCCGCGCATTTTCACATATTTCTCGTGATAGAGTGGTTGCACGTAAAGAAGGGTGTTAGTTTAAATTTGTGGTTATAGTGGTTGTCTAACTAATGTTTAATCATATGTAGGTCTCATCACGGTGCCAGAAACTTTTGATTTACAGCCAATCTAGAAGACATGGCTAGGCCAGCAATTTGCATACATATATACAAAATCCTATTGGTATAGGGCAGGGAGAGTATGGACCATGACAAAACATGGCCGCAGTTGATCATATTGTGTTTCCAAAAGAAAAGGCACGAAATATCAAATATTGGTGCACTTCATTCATGCCTCTAATAAATTAAGTTATTTTAATTAAGAATATTATATGTAAAAACAGGTAATTAATTGCATGCTCTCGACAAGCCCTCGTAAGTTATGGGGGAGCTTCTCAATATCGATGCTAGCAAGTAAAAGATTAAAGATTAATTAACAGTATCATTTTATTGAATTAATGGGATATTAATATCCCTTAGTTATATAGCATGTGCATGACATTGTCTTGTTTTCTGTATCCTAAGGGAGCATATAATTAATAATCATATTGTTTAAAATAAAAAGAATATTATTAGTATGCTAGCTCTTGATAAATAATTAAGGATCCTAGATTGGAGGGAGTAAGAAATCTTCTCAAATTTGACTTTCTCCATCGATTGATTCAACTTGGGCATATATAATTTACTCTATTTTACCAAGGAGTGACCATAATCATTACAACACCACGAGGAACATGCATAAAACTTATATTTCGCACTATAAATGTTATAAAACTTTTTTTATCAACCGAGAATGATGTACCAATTAACCTTATTGTTCCTCTGTCTCAATTCTAATTAGTTTAGAGATGTCACAATATATGTGACATTACTAATTTATACGAGACCGAACTACTTATATAAGTGAGTTTCGTCTCGCCTCTATTAAAGATGTGGTTTATAGTGTGGCTTCCCAAATAGTATATTTCACAATGTCTAAGCCATACCGAACTAAAATCGTTATATTATAATAGGTTCGACGGCAATTTTAAGTGAAATCGATCTGATCTGAACCATGCCCGATCAATGAAAAAGTCGAAATTCAAACCCATCCACTAAGAGCATGTCCACCGCAGGGATTTTAGCCAGGGCAAGAGGCCCATTCCCTCAATTTTGGACCTCCAGCGCAGCACCTGCAGCCCGGGCAAGCCCTGGGTCTCACCAGCCTGGGCAAGCCCAAGGGCAGATTTTGCCTGGGCTTCAGCCCGAGTTCGCTGATGTCAGTGGTGATGTCACGCTGACATCAGCGAGTCAAAGAAATTGCAAAAAATGGAAAAAAAATCAAATTTTTTTAATAAAAAAAACCAAAAATTTATGGATGTTTTCCCTATAAATACATAACAATTTTATTCACTTTCCCTATAAATACATAACAAGTTTATATTTTGTTGCATATTCTTTTTTTTTCTTGCCCTTGCCCTAGCCTTTTGGGGTGGAACCAAAAAAGGCAAGGCTGCCACTATTCACATGAATAGTGGCAGCCCTTACCCTTGCCTTAGCCCTTATGGGTGAAGATGCTCTAATATGTTCATAGTCTCTATAATAAATTAATATTATAAATATCTCCTGGTGCTGATCATATATCACTTGAAAATATTCTCTCTTTTTTTTTTTTTGTACAAATCATATATGAGTTGTACTTTCATATGCTGTAATTAACTTGCTTTTTTTTCCTCCTAGAAACCGGACGAGGTTGATCGGTCTCTTCTTTAGTGAATGACACTAGAATAGTTGACGATCTTTAAATGGTGGTTGTTTATCGACAATCATTAGATAGTGTTTCCAAATAATTAACTAGGAAGTGGAATATGTTGGCTCAGGAGAATTGAAAAGAGGACCTCGAGTATGAGGTAAAACATTCATATTACAAATATCTTTTTTTGTTAAATTAAAATTAAATAAAAAAACATAATAGTCCACGAAAAAAAGAAAAAGAAAAAGCAGGAGCTAATTAAAGATGTATTTTTTGCTAAAATATGAATATGGTTTGAATATTTTGTATTCTTCTTTATAAAGAGGTATAGGAGTTTATATGAGAGCTTTACACGGAAATAGATATAGTAACCAATTAAGAGAATATCTCATAATTATACAATGATATGTCAACTATATAAAATAAGAAAGTAAATCCCTTAATTAATCAAGGAAATAGATCTCATTAATTAATTAGAAAGCCTCACATCAACTATATACAATAAATTAGTGCATATACGTCACTAATGCCCAACTTTGTAAATAAGTTACATTATTCATAAATAAAACATTAAATTCGGTGGATATCAATATTAACAATATACTTGCCATGCAAACATAAAGGTCAAGGCTCATAATGCAGCGTATTTATTTTGTTTTGACTCCGAGAGAGGCACAAACCAGTTGGCCACAAGTGTTATGCCTATCACGTCATTTTGAGAAAACACCACAAGGAGAATAATTTTGGTTTATTTATTTATAAAAGGGGTAGAACCTTTGTTTCATTAACTACACAAATTAATACCAGTGGCTCGTATAGAATTCTCAATGAATACCCAATATTCTTGCCAAAAAAAGAAAAAAAAAAGAAGAAAAAAAGAAGAAGAGAGAAACAAGTTAGCACGACCTGATATCTAGTCTTGTACAATTTCACAGCAGCTACATGAGTAAGGAGGTGTTGAGATGGGAAAAGTGGAAATTGTTCTTCCTTGTTTTTTTGCCTTGCAAAGAAGAATTGACTCGTGCATCTCCTCAAGGGGAGGGTAATAATTTTCTCACTTTGTCTAAATTTGTGAAGGAAAGTGAAGAGAGTGGCATTGTTTACATGCTAGTCTCTAAAGAAAATGTGCAGGACTCCGAGGCACCAGGTGTGGTACATGCTTTATTGGAAGAATTCAGTGATGTTTTACCTGATGATCTTCCTATTGGGCTTCCCCCTCTTAGAGATATCCAACACCAGATTGACTTATTTCCGGGAGCAAGTCTTCTTAATAAAGCTCATTATCGCATAAGCCCTAAGGAGCATGAAGAATTGAAGAGGAAGGTTCTAGAGCTCTTAAGCAAAGGTTATATCAAAAAAAGTATGAGTCACATTCGCAGTCAGACTCACACCAAAGAAGGATGGAACTTGGCGTATGTGCATCAATAGTCGTGCAATTAATCGGATTATTATCAAATACCGATTTCCAATTCCAAGGATCGACGACATGTTTGATATGCTCGCTGTTGCAAAAGTATTTTCTAAGATTGATCTTCAAAGTGGATATCACCAAATTCGCATCAAACCTGGTGATAAATGGAAGACTGCATTCAAGACCCGCGAAGGACTTTACGAATGGCTTGTTATGCTGTTTGGACTTTCAAATGCCCCCAGCACATTCATAAGGTTAATGAATCAAGTCCTTCGTCCTCATATTGGTAAATTTGTTGTCGTTTAATTTGATGACATTCTTATATATAGTAAGGACAAAGATGAACATATTCCACATTTGAGAGTTGTTCTAACAACTTTAAGAACTGCAAAGCTTTATGTAAACCTCAAAAAGTGTTCTTTTGTGAGGAATAGCCTAGTTTTTTTGGGAGTTGTATTGACCCCTGCAGGAATAAAATTTGATAATGAGAAGATCCAAGCTATCCAAAATTGGCCAATACCCAAAAGCTTGCAGCGAGTCAGAAGTTTCCATGGATTAGCTTTATTTTATCGGCGATTCATACAAAATTTTATTTCCGCTCCCTTGACTGATTGTATGAAGAAATGAGGGTTTGTTTGGATGCTAGAAGCTGAAGAAGTTTCCATATTGTCAAAGAGAAGCTGTCCAGTGCCCCGTACTTGTTATACCAAACTTTGAGAAAATATTTGAAGTCGATTGTGACGCTTCGCATGTGAGCATTGGGGGAGCCCTCAGCCAAGAGGGACATCCGGTGGCTTTCTTTAGTGATAAATTGAATACAGCAAAGAAAGAGTATTCCACCTATGATCTGGAATTTTATTCCATTGTGCAAGCACTTCGATTTTGGCAGTCTTGATTCAAAGGGAGTTCATATTGAATACAGACCATGAAGCTCTTAAGCATATCAATAACCAAGAGGGGTTAAATCGCAGACATGCGAAGTGGATTGCTTTTCTGCAAGAATACACATTTGTGCTAAAGCATAAAAGTGGAAGGTGCAATCAACTGACAGACGCGCTTAGCAGACGGGTGACATTTCTCAATACTATGCAAATCCAACTTGAATGATTTGACTACATCAAGAGTCTGTACGTCCAAGATGAAGATTTTGGTGAAATTTGGAGCCTATGCAAAGAGGGTCCCCATGAAGATTACATTTTACAGAATGATTATCTTTTTAAAGGCAATTGCTTGTGTATTCCAAGATTCTCCTTGCAAGAGTATATTGCTAAATAGCTGCATTCTGGCGGTTTATGTGGACATTTTGGGAAAGATAAGACCATTTCCCTTGTGAAGGACAAGTATTTTTGGCCTGCAATATATCGAAATGTCATCCAATATGTGAAGAGGTGTCGTATATGCCAAACCAGCAAAGAAAAGAAACAGAATACTGGGTTATAGATGTAACATACCATATCGAACAACGAAGAAGGGGTGATGTGTTTTATATATACATGCCCACCTCCATCTAGCATGAGGTCTTTCAGGAGCTCACTGGCTTTGGAGTCATGGGAACTTCGAAGTTAAACGAATTTGGGCTAGAGCAATCACAGGTAGGGCTGGCAATGGGTCGTGTCATGTCGGGTTCGTGTCGTGTCGGAATAATAAACGTGTCAAGAATGCTCAACCCGAACCCAACCCATTTAATAAACGTGTCGTGTCGGGTTCGGGTCGTCTTTTATCGTGCGGGTTTCGAGTCGTGTAACGGGTTCATAAATAATAACATGCATGTTACAAAACCCACAACCGAAAAAATTTAAATTAAAAAAAACAGAGAGTAGAGAAAATATAAGGAAAAGAAAGAAAAAAAAAAGATAGAGAGATGAGAGAAGAGAGAAGGAAAAGAAAGAAAGAAAAATAGAGAGAGAGAGAGAGGAGAGAAGATTGAAGGAAAGAAAGAAAGAGAAAAGAAAGATGAGAGAAAACTAAAGAGAAAGAAAAGAAAGAAGAAAAAAAAAAGGAGAGAAGAGGAAAGGAAAAGAGAGAAGAAGAAAAAAAGGGAGAAAGAAGAAAGAACGAAAAAAAAGGGAAAAAAAAAAAGAAGAGGAGAAGAGAGACCGAAAAGAAAGGAAAACACAAAAGAAAAAGAAACATTATAAATATCAAAAGGTATACTATAAAATCACAAAATTGTTTGTAGCATGGTGGATAAGGTGTTTGAGAGAAATGAAGATGGTAGGAGTTCGAAACCCCTTGTGTGTGTTTTGAAATCTCCATTTGTCTTTATTTTTTAGTGGGTTAGCGGGTTGTACACGGGTTGACACGACCCGTGACACGACCCGTTTAATAAACGGGTTAGATAGGTATTATAGCGGGTTAGCGGGTTGACCCGAAACCCACCCGTTTATTAAACGGGTCAGAACGGGTTGACCCTAAATTGACCTGTTTTTTTATCGTGCGGGTTGAACCCGCTAATTTCTCGTGCGGGTTTCGAGTCGTGTATCGGGTCGTGTCCGAAATTGCCACCCCTAATCACAGGATGGGTGATCCACTGGGAACTTGCTCGCTAGTTCCCAGAAACAAAACCGTGAAGGCAAGAGGCCCAAAGCGGACAATATCGTGCTACGACGGAGCCGATCCGGGATGTAACAGGATGGTATCAGAGCCTCTCTGCCGTGTGGTACAAGTGTGCCGACGAGGACGTCGGGCCCCTAAGGGAGTGGATTGTAACATCCCATATCGACCAACGGAGATGAGGTGATGTGCCTTATATGTACATGTCTGCCTCCATCTAGCAAGAGGCCCTTTGGGAGCTCATTGGCTTCGGAGTCATGGGAATTTCGAAGTTATGCGAGTTGGGGCTAGAGCAATCTGAGGATGGATGACCCACTGAGAAGTTGCTCATGAGTTCTTGGAAACAAAAACGAGAGGGCAGAGAGGGGGCCCAAAGCGGACAATACCGTGCTACGGCGGAGCCAATCCAGAGATGTGACAATACATGCCATTACCTGTTCCTGCAGCCCCTTGGTGTTAATGTATGCATTTTGTTTTTTTCTTTTGGCTTCCCTTGACATCTTTGTAATAGGATTTCTATTGTTATTTATCAAGCTCAAGTTTAGATTGAGAATAGCTTATTTAGATGTTTTTAACTAACAACTATCCTATGGAGGTTCAAGCAAATTGGCAAAGGTAAATTGTGCATTGCATAACATTGCATTAAACTGTTTTCATAAAATGATGACTAGTCATCTGCTTCTTGTATGACTAGTCATCCTTGCTCTGTAGGATTTCCAGCTGGATAACCAACTTTTTTGTCCTATTCTCTTTTCTCTCTCTGTTGCCACATGTGATTCTGACCTAAGGGAATTTTTGTTTGTAAATGCTAGGAATTCCTCTTTGGGAAGCCGTCTCTTTGGTGTGGATTTTTAGGAAAGGTTGGCTTGACATCTTTCCGTTCTTCTTCCTCAAGAGAGAACAATATTTTCATCTATGAGTTTTTCCAAATTGATTTCTTGTTGAAAAATTGCATTTGAAATACTAATCTGCATCTAGCTACTTAAAACACTGTCTCATTTATATCTAGGTCAGATTCAAGATTGATTTCTTCAAGAGTATGGTTTCTTGAAGAAATTGGTCATCCTCATTTGAATCCAAATTTTGGTTTCTGTTTGAGTTAGAGCTTACAAGCTGGTGCCATGAGATGAATGCGCTGGAGAAGGAGCTGCCATTGCCATGAAGAACTGAGCTTCAAGCTTTGCTAAGTTGGAGAAGAAGATTGCACAAAGGAGGTATAGCTCATCTTCCTAAATAGATCTAGGTTTTTCTTGAGCTTGCTTGTGTTCCTTTGTAAGAATCTTTTTCTACTTAGTGGATTGCCTGGTCGGTTGATGACCCCCAGTTTTTCCCAATGGTGGGTTTCTGGGTGAATAATTTTTGTTTGCATCTCTGTAATTTCTCTGGGTTTGTGTTCTTGGTGGTTGACTAGTCATTATATGAATTCTGGGTTTGTGTTCTTGGTGGTTGACTAGTCATCGTATGAATTCTGGTTGACTAGTCATCATATGAATTCTGGGTTTGTGTTCTTGGTGGTTGACTAGTCATCGTATGAATTCTGGTTGACTAGTCATCATATGAATTCTGGGTTTGTGTTCTTGGTGGTTGACTAGTCATCATATGAATTCTGCGTTTGTGTTCTTAATGGTTGACTAGTCATCGTATGAATTCTGGGTTTGTATCCTTGTAGTTGACTAGTCATCATTATTTGCTATTTGGTGTTTGCTTGATTATGTTGTCTTCACACACTTTCACCATAGTTGTTGCTAGCACATGGGATGCCTAGATTGACGGGTCCTTCTGAGTGCCTAGGTTGTCACTAATAATTCTCTAGGCTTGCAGGTACATCTTGGTATGCTCTGTATATGTTATTATTTGGTATAATTCATATATGACAGTTGACTAGTCATAAGAGTATTTGGTCAAGGTCTCGAGTGTATGAAGTTTCTTGCGTTCTTAGTTGAATATCTTTTAAGTTTACCCCTAATATCTTTTTAACGTAGATAATTGATTTTCGAATTGGAAATTTGGCTGATTTTCGGCCTCCAAGTTCGGCCACTTCCGGTCAATTTTTGGAGTAGGTCCAAGAACAAAAGTGGCTCCAAATATGGTGTTATACCTAGGTTAGGAATTTGGAGCTGTGGTTTTGAGATTTTCTGGCGATACATAATCGCTTTGGACTGTCGGCGCGTGAGGCGGCGCGTGGGCAAGGGTAGTGAAGTGGCACTGTGTCTTGATGAGATCCTTAAGTTGTCACGAGCGCGTAGGAATTCACGAATCTTAATTTGGATACCGTTTGAGCCTCGAACGGATTTTTCATATTGTGCGATTTTCGGGTTCAATACTGTGGAGCGGTTGGATCGTAATCAGTTTCAGATATGTTACTCTAGACAAGTTCAGAATCGTGTAGGATTTGACGGATCGTGAATCGGAGTCCCGAATACTCTGAAATCGCGAACCTTAGGGCTAAGGTTTAGAAATTGTGCGATTGTACGATCATGATCAATCTGACCGTCCGATTGAAACCAAATCCTCGGGACATGTGTCCTAGATATATTGGAACTTTTAGAGGTTTTCGGATCATAATTGCCAGGTCATGGACCCGTGAGACCCCAGGTTGACTTTTTGGGACTTTAACGCTTTTTGAGTCCCAAGATACTACTAAACTGGAAGGAAAGCTTTTATGGGCATAGGAATAACTTTAATTTGACTCACGTACTTTTAGGAGCCGGGGGTCAGGATTTTTAAATTAATACTATATTGTATTAATAGAATATTATGGTCATTGAATCAGGCACTCGAGCACCAGTTGACCCGCGTAAGGGACCTTCAAGAGGTCCAGCAAGCACGGACTACCAGTGAGTGGACTCTTTGTTTTTATAAATGAATTTAAGCAGTTCAGTTTCAGTTACAGTATTTGATCGTGAATAAATTTTATTCAAAGAGTAGTGTTATTTTGCATGCTGCTGAGTGGAATGCCCTTTAACGGATATAAGAAAAGAAATTCTAGTTAATTATCAGATAAATGGCAGCAGAATTTGAAAGGTTACAGAAATGTTATATTTTCCTAAATCACCTTGTACCCAGAGATTAAATGTTGCCTTCGGATTATATTGGTTGCCTTCGGTTTAGTCAGCATGCTTGACGGTTGCCCCACGAGTTCCTTGGTACTCGAATTCGTGTGGAGTGAGTTATGCGGATCACGTGAACTACGGTTAGTATGTTCATATGCTATTTTCTAAACTTTATTTTTGGGTCCACTCACCCTTTTTTTAATGTTTTGCGCCCCCAGGTAGTAAGCGTGCACAGGAATCCACCACCGGGCAGTTTTCCACCTTCCGTGCCTTTCTTTTGATGTAGGACTTTTTATTTTGTAAAAGGATTGACTCCTTTGTAAATTCTTAGTAACCGCTCTGATGTTTTGCCCTAGACTTAAAATTGAATTGTTGGAATGTATATATACGTATGCTGGCAGTTGGTTGTATATGTATATATATATATATACACACACACAACCAACTGCCAGCATACGTATATATTCTAAAGCGAAATTTGGATCGGGTCCTATCACCACCATATAAAAAAACAAAACAAAACAAAACAAAATTAACATGCATGTAAAGGGCATCTATTAAGAAAATGACTTTAGGGAGCAGATCCGCTGTCCCCAAATTGGTGTCCCCTCCATGTCCCTTCTCTAATTTGCTGACACGTGTCAACTAACATAACGGGAAGTTAACTCCGTTAATTTTTTTATTTGACAATTTTAAAAATTAAAAAAATTAAAAACTGCCCAAACCCTGCGTCGTCTTCCTTGCAAAACCCTGCGAATGTCGTCTTCCTTGCTAAACCCAGCGAGCGTCATCTTCCTTGCTAAACCCAGCCACTATGTGGAATCAATTATAACAGAATATTGCTCGTTGTTAAGTGGGAGGACCTAAATTAAGCATATTTCATTCTTTCCCTCATGAGGGGAAAAAAGATTTATCTTCAGTAAGTCAATAAACTGGCAAAATGCATACATCTCGCTGCAACATTTTGTCAAACACATTGTGCATTCAACTTCTTCAGACCCTATAACATTGATTGGTGTAGGGGTAGGGGCACTTCCTTGTAGTTGCTGGAGCAGATCTTTTTCTTCTGGAATTGCAGCGGTAGTGTTCAAATCCATCAGCTTCTCTTCTCCTTCACAAGGTTTAATTAACTCAAACTCAACTGCCACCATTGCTTGGTTGGTCACAACAGAAACTGATGATGGAGGAGGAGGAGGGTACGGAAGAAGAGGCAGAGTCATTAAACTGGTGCTTTTGACGGCATCAAAGCTTGTTGGTATAGGAAGCCGTGGAAGAGCATGAGCAAAACCATCCAAGGTGATGGGTCCTCTCCTCTGCCTCTTGAAGGTTGTTGGCGACAGAGCAAAACCATCACCTCGTGAATATCATTAAACTCCAAATAACTAAATCTCTATGTCATAACAGCTGTAGATTCAACTCCAATTAACCATTTAATTCACAAATTCTTCAAAGATAGCCAAACACATAAAAGACCCCAAGGAAGACGACGCTCTAGGTTTAGCAAGGAAGGATGCTCGCTGGCTGCTGGGTTATTTTGGGCAGTTTATAATTTTTTTAATTTTTTTAATTTTTAAAATTGTCAAATAAAAAAGTTAACGGAGTTAACTCCCCGTTATGTTAATTGATACGTGTCAGCAAATTAGAGAGAGGACATGAAGAGGACACCAATTTGGGGACAGCGGATCCGGCTCCCATCACTTCAAGCTAAACTGGGCTAGGAAATAATCAGAAGGATTTGAAAATAATATATGGCATTTACCTTTCATTTCTTCAAGAATCTGTTTACTACTAGCAGCCACAATTATGTGTGAAATTAAATTCAGCCACTTTACAAACTGAAGGAAACAATTCATCAAAAGTTGCATACCCTTGCAACCAACCATTGCTCTCACAAAACTCTAGAGGATATTCCTATAATCAGTTTCAACACACCTTTGATGTAACAGTTAGAATGGATAATGAATGTGTTTGCTTGTTTCTCTATAAGTGTAAAGGTTGCTATTAATGAATATAGATACAGATTCAATCACTTCAATTGTTAATGTGGTTAACTATACTTGATATCACCATCCATGGGAGCATGCTTCACTTCTTAATCTGAGGACAACATAGAACTAATCACCAGTCAAAGCCCGAGGTCTGTGCTCAATGGTAAAGAAGGACATCCCAGTTTGTGAAATTGCTCTCACAAATGCCATATTTGCCGTTACAGTTGGAGCACACCAGTAATCACCAGTACCAAAAACAACCTTATTCTTCAAAGCCAGTTTTCTAGTGGTTGGAAGGTTCATCATGCGTTCAAAAGGACTATCTGGAACAACCCTATACCAGTCCTAAAGGTCATTAGTGCAGGATAATACAAAAAAATTTATATATGTATATATATTTTAAACCACGATTAACCATGGATATATAAGGGAGCAAAAATCATCAAACAAAATGTCAATGAAACTCGAATTTTTTCAGATTGGCTTAACCCTGTTTGGACTTAATGCAGATTGCAACTAGGGTTGGTTAGTTCTCACAAATGTCTACTGACAGTACCCGATCCCAATTCCACTTTGGAAATCGAGCTAAGTCCTGTGCGTGTCCGACACCTGGCGAATGTCGGGCACAATTGACCTTTTTACCCTTCTCATTTCAATTCCCTTAGACTTCTGCCGAAAATTCAGCAGAGTCTCCCCTGTATTTTGTCCAAACCCAAAATCTTCCACCTGTCAAACAAGCACATAAATCCACACCAACAGCCAGAATAATTCACATAAACACTCTTCAACTCGGTTTCTCAGTTTCAACTAGATATCAGATCATTTTCTACAAATTTACAGAACTTTAAGAAATTTACAACGAAGTCCTACACTTTGTGGGGGTGCGAAAGCTGGGAGGATGGCCTGAGGTGGATTCCTTCGTACTTCTACGGCCTGGGGGCGAAAAACAAGTTCGAAGGTGTGAGTGGACAAAAATAATGTTCTTAAAAACAATTTATAACATAATAACCCCCGTTCAAAATAAATAGGGATGTAAATCTATGGTTCGACTATATTTTAATACGAAGTATTCAAATAAACATGGATAGATACATTTATAAACACACTCGTATAACTGAACATTTATGTAAAGATATAAAACATGCATGAATATCGAGGAAACTGATATAAAATGATTGAAAACAATAGCTGCATAAAAGTGCTCAAAATCCTTTAAAAATTGCCACCTAATTGTACCCAGTAACATCCGTCAAATCCCCTGGCAGGTCTTGGCGACACAAAGTCTAACCGAGCCGCAAACTGACAGGATTCAGGGGACTATGGTCAGCCTGATCTGCCGGCAGGTCTCGATGACACCAAGTCGACTCGAGCCGCTCTGGCAAGATGCAGGGGACCTTAGTCAGCCTGATCCGCAATCTTGGCAGGTCTCGGGGACACGAAGTCAGCCGAGCCGCAAATCCTGGCAGGTCTCGGGACACCAAGTCTGCCGAGCCGCAAATCCTGGCACTCACGGTCCGAGCGTCCCCGAAACTCATGAGGCAATGTCAAGTGCACTGACAGAACTGTAAACAGACTGGATGTCCGTAGACATCGGTCCATCTGAGGGTAATCACCAAATAAAGAGCGGGTACATGGTGGTCTTAACGAATTTATTATAGAAAGTCTGCTAAATAACTGCAATCTCAATTCTGCTGCTATTTCTGTTATATAAGTTTCCAAGTCTACTGTCTATATAACTTTGGCATATTCAACTATGCAATATATACATAAAGATAGAAAATCAAGTAATAATATTATTCAAGATCAAATAATGAAATTTAATTATGAAAACCGTTCAGAAAAGAAAAGTCCACTCACTGCTGGTCCGAGCATGCTGGACCCTTTGAAGGTCCCTCCTGTGGGTCGATCGGACCTCTGGTGCCTGATTAACCATAAATAATAAATTAATAAACTGCTCAATAAAAGAATTAAAGTAAACACCCTGCCCCCGACTCCTAGAAATGCATGTACTCGTTTTAAGTTACTCCTATGCCCACTTTAGTCTTTCAGACAATTAGAACAGCTTTGAAAGGTCCGAAGCTGTACTAAGCGATAAACCGCCAGACTGGCCGATCCGGGACCCCGTGGGGTCCACGGTCTCCGATGGCCAATCTGAGGTTCTCTAACGGTTTCTCACGGAGGAAGAACCATGTTCCGCAAGTTTGGTCCGAAACGGACGGTCGGATTAGCTAAAATCGGGCTATCTCTTAAAATCCAAACCCTAGCCCCAGTGTTCGCGATTTCAGAGTATCCGGGACTCCGATTCGCAATCCGTTGAATCCTACACGATCCTGGAATCATGTAGTACGACATATCCAAAATTGAATGCGATCCAACGACTCGACGACACTGCACCCAAGGATCGCGCAATATGGAAAATCCATTCGGGGCTCAACGGACTCCAAATCGAGATCCGCGAAATCCTACGCGCTCGTGACAACATGAGTATCGCAAAATTACACAGAGTCACTTCACTACCCTCACCCACGCGCCGCCACAAGCGCGGGCAGTTTGGGTGTCCAAAGCAATATTGGGTTGTCGGAAAAACTCAAAACCAAGACTTCAAACTCCTATCCTAGGTAAAACACCCCATTTGGAGTCACTTTTGTTCTTGGACATATCCCAAAAAGTGGCCGAAAATGGCCGCTCAAGGCGGCCGAAGTTCGGCCGATTTTCAAGTTGAAAATCAAGTGATCTAGAGGTGAAATCGATCTAAACCCAGCCAACCATCAGTTAGAGCATGAAAAATAGCTGAGAAATCATACCTTACTCGAACGATTTGGTTGAGAAACGAAGGAGATCGAGAGGAGAGAAGTTTCGATTGGAAACCGGCGGAAAACTCCAGTTTTCGGCGAACTCCGGCCGAGGCAAGGGCAGCGATGGGTCAGATTGTGACGGCGAGGGTGTGGCGGAGCTTTTGGTATCGGTGCCGGAGATCGGCTCGACTTGTGGCGGCTGCTAGGACGACGGGAAGGCGCGGAGGTAGCGGCTGCGCGCGAACGGGAGGAGAGAGAGAGAGAGGAGAGAGAAATGAGGAGAGAGAAAGGAGAAAAGAGATAAAAATTTGATTTTTGTCCAAATTACCGTTTTGCCCATTGCGGTATTTTGACCGTAATTTTTTCGTTACAACTCCGATTCGAGTCTACTCCGTGTGTACGGCGCAAGCGGAATTGCCAAAATCCTTCTCGATCAAAAAGTCAACTTTTTCCCTATTAAATAATACGATGGCAAAATCGTCTTTTGGGTAGAATAAATTAATCCTTTTTTTTAGATATTTTGGTTTGGGTTATTACATCTACTGTGCTTGTTTCCCTATTTATACAATTTTTTCATTTCCTATATATATAGAAGAAGAAAAAAAAACCTATAGATATGCTTAATGTCCTACATTGAGGGCAACAGAATCTACATACTTTACCCACCTTGGAAGCAAATAGCCCCTCTTGTTGAAACCATTCCTTCCAATCCATACTTTGTATTACAAAAAATCGGCATAAGCGGCATGGGCGGGTCTGGGCGACGCTATGCGGGTCTGGGTGCCAGGGTGGGTCTGGTTCTTTTCTTTTGTTCTTTAAGCCTACTACCTAGAGATTTTTCAAACTTATGCACTGCAGGGCTGGTCTAGGCGGTGCTGGGAGGGTCTGGGTGGCTCTAGGCCGGTCTGGGCTGAACGAGGCTGGTCTGGGCGGGGCTAGGCAGGTCTAGGTGGGGCTAGGCTGGTCTAGGCGGGTCTGGGCGGCGCTAGGCACTTATGCACTACAGGGCTGGTCTAGGCGGTGCTAGGAGGGTCTGGGCGGTGCTAGGCAGGTCTAGGTGGAGCTAGGTGGGTCTGGGCGGCGCTAGGCGGGTCTGGGCGGGTCTAGGCTTGGCTAGGCGGCGCTAGGCTGATCTGGGTGCCAAGGTCGGTCTGGTTCTTTAGGGTTTAGGGTCTGGGTGCCAAGGTGGGTCTGATTCATATAGGGAGATGATCCTGACCTGGAATTGACAGAACCTCCACCTGATGTTGGTAACTGAGAAGAAGGTGCGATGGCATGGGGAGCTGGAAAGCCTTTGGTGATAGAGGAAGTGAATGAATCCACCACAGGCAATGGAGACAAGGATCAAAGTCGTCTGTACCTCTCTCTGTCGCAGTGACATCACTACCTGGGAGTCTCAGGTACGCTCCTCTTCTTATTTTGTCCTCCTCCTTTCCCCCTTTCTTTTCTTCTTCTTATCAACACAAATAGAGATAAAACCATATTACTTTTCCTTCAATTCCTTTTTTCTTGTTTCCTACTTATTGAACATCTAGGAAAATAATCATTATCTGGCTGGGAAAATTCGTTTAACTATTATTACTTATGGTTGTTAGTGTAAGCATTGAGCTAATTTGAGCTCAGTGTTAATTAGCCTAGTATTTCATTGTGTATTCACTTTGTCTTAGAAAATGACAAGTGTAAGGCTGAGGTGCAATATTATGTGTGTGCATCCAGCTAAGGCTAACGGTCATGTACTTCATGCTTTGTGTGTGTGCGTGATTGAATAGAGAAAACAGAATATACATATCCTTGCTCTCTGACTTAGAGAGTAAGCAGAGAAGTTTGACGTATTTCTCTCCTTCAATTCCTCTCACTCCTCTCTCTGATAAATCATCTAGAATACTAGCAAACACTCTCAAAACTTTAACATGGCCTCACTGGCCAGGTTCGATCGATTAAGGTCTGGGCGTAAGAAATTGAGCTCCACTCAAGATTGGTTGAGCTCAGGCGAAGTTGCAGAATATTCGCAAAATCCATTTTCGACTTGTGATTCATTTCATCTGAGCTGAACGATGGCTGGATTTGGAAGTTCTGAAGTAAGAACTCCGATCTTCTCCGGTGAGAATTACGAATTCTGGAGAATCAGAATGACGACGATCTTCAAGTCACACGGGTTATGGAAACTGGTTGAAAAAGGGATTTCGATCTCAGACTCAAAGAAGAAGGTTGAAGGATGTTCAGAAGAGGAAGTTGATGAGAAAACAGCAGCTGTCTATATGCAAGATGCTAAGGCCCTGGGCATTATTCAGACTGCGGTTTCAGATCAGATTTTCCCACGAATAGCTAATGCTGGAACAGCAAAAATGGCTTGGGATTTGTTGTATGGAGAGTACCATGGTGGTGATCAGGTAAGGTCTATAAAATTACAAAATCTGAGGCGTGAATTTGAGTATGCTAGGATGAGAGATGATGAAACCTTATATGGCTATTTGACTAGGCTAAATGATTTGATAAACCAAATGAAAACATTTGGTGAGATTCTGACAAATGAGAGACTTGTTCAAAAAGTGTTGATTAGCCTTAGCAAGCCATATGACCCTATTTGTCTGGTTATTGAAAATACCAAAAGTTTGGAGACTGTGGAATTGCAGGAAGTTGTAGCTATTTTGAAAAGTCAAGAACAAAGGTTTGATCTACATAATGTGGATACCATTGAAAGGGCATTTGCCTCTCTTTCTGTGAATTCAAAAGGACAACAAAGCAAGAATCATTCTAAGTCTCAAAAGAATTGGAATCCTAAGGGAAAACCATGGGAATCGAAAGGAAAGCCTTAGCAGAACCATTATGCACCAAATCACAGTTTTGGTTCACCACAACAGACAACTCAAGATGCTGCTAAACCACAGTGCAAGGTGTGCTCCAAATTTCACTTTGGTGAGTGTAGATATAAGGGGAAGCCTAAATGTTTTAACTGTGATAGGTTTGGACATTTGGCTAGGGAATGCACCATAGGTAAGGCTACTCAAAAGGCCAACTGTGTCAATCAAACTGAGGTGACTGGAAACCTATTCTTTGCCAATAGTGTCATTTCTGATGTGAAAATAAATGGAAACTGGTATATTGACAGTGGCTGTAGCAACCACATGACTGGAAGTGCAGAATTGCTTGTTGATATAAGGACAAATGTTTGTGGAAAGGTGCAGATGCCTACTGGAAATTTGGTGGATGTTGCAGGCATAGGCTCACTGGTGATTGAAACTAGTGTTGGAAGAAATACATTAGAAAAGTCATGTTTCTACCTGGATTAAAGGAGAATTTGTTGAGCGTTGGTCAAATGGATGAACATGGGTACCATTTGCTATTTGGTGGAGGCATGTGCTGCATCTTTGATGGCCCCTCACTTGACAAGTTGGTTATCAAGGTCAAGATGAAAAATAATAGGTGTTATCCTTTATCTATAATGCAAAATGATCAGATTGCGTTAAGGGCTAGTGTGATTGAATGCACTTGGATCTGGCATAAGAGGTTAGGCCATTTAAATCTCAGAAGTCTCAAACAGTTAAGAGACCAAAGTATGGTTCATGGTCTTCCATATCTGGAAGAAATTAATGGTGTATGTGAGGGATGTCAATTGGGCAAGCAACATAGGGACTGGTTTCCTAAAGGGCAGGCTTGGAGAGCAAGAAATCCTCTGGAACTGATACACACAGATCTATGTGGTCCAATGCAGACTGAATTTATAGCTGGAAACAGATTTTTTATGCTACTCATTGATGATTGCACAAGGATGACTTGGGTGTACTTTCTAAGGTATAAATCAGATGCAATAACCTGTTTTAGAAAGTTTAAATCCATGGTAGAACTGCAAAGTGGTTTCAAAGTGAAGTGTGTGAGAAGTGATAGAGGAGGTGAATTCACATCTAGTGAATTCAGCAAATTATGTGAAGAAGGTGGCATTCAAAGACAACTAACCACAGCCTATACTCCATAACAAAATGGAGTGGTGGAGAGGAAAAATAGAACTGTGGTGGAAATGGCCAAAGCAATGCTTCATGAGAAGAATATGCCTTACTCTCTATGGGCAGAAGCTGTTCACACAGCTGTGTATCTCTTAAATTGTTCACCCACCAAGGCACTGGAAAATATCACTCCATTTGAAGCATATAGTGGCAGAAAACCAGGTATTGGTCATCTCAAAGTGTTTGGATCACTTTGTTATGTCCATGTACCAACAGAAACAAGGCAGAATCTGGATGCTAAGAGTGTAAAGGGAGTTTTTGTTGGATATGCTGTTTGTGAAAAGGGTACAGGGTATTTGATCCTTTCACTAAGAAGTTGGTTCTGTCAAGAGATGTTGTGTTTGATGAAAGTATGACCTGGAACTGGAAAGCACAGACAGATACTCAAGATCAATCTAAAACTGAGATTGATTTCAGTTTACATGAAGAACAGAAGTAGACAACAATTGTGCTAGTCCTTGCAGCTCTCCTCAAGCTGAAGAACAAGAGAGAAATATCCATGACACTTCTGAGATCACTAAACCTTATGATCATACACCAGTTAAGTGGAGAAGCATAAATGATATTATGGCACAATGCAATCTCTACATTGTGGAGCCAGAGAAGTATGAAGAAGCTGCACAAGATCAGTCATGGATAAAAGCAATGGAGAATGAACTATCTATGATTGAGAAAAATGGAACTTGGGAACTTGTGAACAGACCAAGTGACAAACAAGTTATTGGAGTGAAATGGATGTTCAAGACCAAACTGAATCTAGATGGTTCAGTGCAAAAGAACAAGGCAAGATTGGTTGCTAAGGGATATGTGCAGAAACCAGGAATTGACTATAATGAGACCTTTGCTCCAGTTGCTAGATTGGACACAATCAGGACCTTAATTGCTCTTGCTGCACAAAAGGGCTGGAAGTTATATCAACTAGATGTCAAGTCAGCATTCTTGAATGGAAAGCTGCAAGAAGAAGTGTATGTTGAGCAACCTGAGGGATTTGTGATTCAAGGCAAAGAAGATAGAGTTTATAGACTGCACAAGGCTCTTTATGGGTTAAAATAGGCACCTAGAGCCTGGTATGGAGAAATTGACGGTTACTTTGCTGAGTGTGGGTTTGAGAAAAGCTTGAGTGAAGCCACTCCCTATACCAAGACAAGGGGAGAAAATGATATACTAATTGTATCCATCTATGTGGACGATATAGTGTACACAGGAAGCAATCAAGGAATGTTGAATGAGTTCAAGAAAGACATGAAAGAGAAGTATGAAATGACAGACTTAGGACTTCTCCATCACTTTCTAGGAATGGGGGTGATTCATACAGATTCAAGCATCTTTATTCACCAAAGGAAGTATGCATCTTCTTTGTTGAATAAATTTGGCTTAACTGACTGTAAGCCTGTGTCTACTCCTCTTGTAGCCACAGAAAAGTTGATCAAGGATGATGGAAGTGGTGCTGCTGATGAAGAGAATTATAGAAAGCTTGTAGGAAGCTTACTGTACCTTACTGCTACAAGACCAGATGTGATGTATGCTGCAAGTTTGCTAGCTAGATATATGCATGGTCCTTCTAATAAGCACTATGGAACAGCTAAGAGGGTGCTAAGGTATGTTAAAGGAACATTAGACTATGGTTTGATGTATGAGAAAGGCAAGAAAGCAGTGTTGATGGGATATTGTGATAGTGATTGGGGAGGCTCAATTGAAGATAGCAAAAGCATATCTGGGTATGCATTCTCATTTGGAAGTGGGGTATTCTCATGGGCTTTTGTTAAACAAAACTGTGTAGCTCTCTCAACTACTGAAGCAGAATATGTTAGTGCTTCAGAGGCTACAACACAAGCAATCTGGCTCAGGTTTGTTTTGGAAGATTTTGGTGAATTACAAGCAGATGCTACTCCTATGAAATGTGATAACACATCTGCAATTTCCATCACTAAAAATCCAGTGTTTCATCAAAGGACAAAACACATTAATAGGCGGTATCATTTCATCAAGGATGCTCTACAACAAGGGGTTATTGATTTGGTTTATTGTCTAACTAAAGATCAAGTGGCAGACATCTTTACCAAGGCTTTATCAAAGGAGAGGTTCAACTATCTTAGAGATAAGCTAGGAGTTTTATCAGCTCAAAGCTTAAAGGGGAGTGTTAGTGTATAAGCATTGAGCTAATTTGAGCTCAGTGTTAATTAGCCTAATATTTCATTGTGTATTCACTTTGTCTTAGAAAATGACAAGTGTAAGGCTGAGATGAATATTATGTGTGTGCATCCAGCTAAGGCTAACGGTCATGTACTTCATGCTTTGTGTGTGTGCATGATTGAATAGAGAAAAACAGAATATACATATCCTTGCTCTCTGACTTAGAGAGTAAGCAGAGAAGTTTTACAGATTTCTCTCCTTCTATTCCTCTCACTCCTCTCTCTGATAAATCATCTAGAATACTAGCAAACACTCTCAAAACTTTAACAATGGTTTCTGTCAGACCAAGAAAAATTAAAACTTTGTTTGTGCCACTGCCAGATATGCTTTCTTCTTTCCGGATGGATTAATTTTCTTGTAAAACAATTTGTTCAAGATTAGTCATTAAAGTAACTGAGAAGAAGTAAACCTTTGTTTAAAAGTAATGAACTTATCCATGAATTAATATCCTGTTAAAAATTTTCGAAATTCAGATCTATCAGGAGCTAAGTATCAACTGACTATTCATCTTACTGAAAAAAGTTATCTATGCATGTTGATACTAAAAATAGGATTATTTATGGATACCCCTTGATGGTTACTGAACATGGATTCTCCTTAAAGAGCATCTTCTACCTTCTCCCTCACATCATCACATGAAGCAGGAGAATACTCCTATTTCATCCACACCGCCGTTCTTTCAATGCAGTTATACTTCCCTGATAAGAACTTAGGAAAAAGGGTGCTGAATTTATTCATGAGAATGACAGGACCCGCCCCGGAATTTCCCGGAAACCGGAGCGGACCCCGTCTTTGTTCCGACATCATCCCGATGCCGGGCCCACTAAATTAAAACTCGAGACTTTCTACCAAAATTTTGGCAGAGTCTCCCCTGTTAATTAAGCAATCCCAACCAAAAATTTACTCAACCTGCAACACACAGTAGTAATAATCCCAACCAACAGCATGCTTTCACAATTTTACAAGTCACTAAAGTGGCCTCCAGCCTCACAAGTAAAATCTATCAAGGGCGATACAGAGCAACTACTGAATTTAGATTACAAGTACAGTTGAGTAGAAGAAATTACTCAGTTCCTAACTAGAAAGATGCACAGATTGAGCTTCGTACACCACTTGCACGCTTCCTGGAGCGACTACTGGCTGGGGGGCGCAAAACAGAAAATATGTGAGTGGACAAAAACCAGATTGCAGTTAAAAACAACATAGTAACCCCACCATGTAAAAATAATGCTCAAGTCATGCAAGTTCACAATTCCAAGATTAATTACTCAAAACTTAATTCAAATAAAACTTTTCAAAAACACAAGTTATCTCTTTCAAAAGAAACCCCATTCTCTCCATTTTACCACTTCATTCAAACTACTACTTCCTTACACACTCAACCCTACATATCTACATAAATATACCTATATATATATATATAAATAGCTATACGATATACTCATCACACCACCTAGGTACCGGGAAAACAATCCAACTGGGGGATCGTTTAACTAGTCCGCAGGATTTCTAGGTGCTATCCTGCGTCTAGGGATGAGCGGTCCAACCGGGGGACGAAACTCCAAAGCTCCCACACCGGAACATCCAACGCCATGTGTAGCTTCCAAACTATGTCCTACGCGCGCAGACTGGGTCATCACACACCGGAACATCCAACGCCATGGTGATGACCCTAAACTCTATGCAAGGTCTTTCCATACGCCGGAACATCCAACGCCGCATATGGAAAGTGTCTCACTCGCCGGAACATCCAACGCCGCGAGTGAGACTAGTAACTGGGGAAGGTACTTACGTAGTGTAATCACACAATTTCTCTCCACAACCACATTCTTCCACATCAACCTCCAACTACCCCAATATCTCATCTATAGCGAATATATAATTATACCTCCCCACTCTCCATATAAATGCACTCTCAAAAACCCAAAATACCAAACTCACAATGTAATGCCAAATACTATACGACCATCAAAATCATTTCATGAATATAATATATAAATTCCATAAACCATTAAAACATTATGCAGAAACTTTCATCAATTAAAACCATGCATATGATTAAAACAAAGTCCACTCACAGATAATCCCACGCTGCCTGACCACGTGAGGGTCCTGCCTGCTGAGTACGTGCAGTCGAAACACCTATTTCGAGATACGAACCGTTAATTAATATAAAATTACGTTGAAGCAGAAATTACAAATTAACTGCTTAACTCCCCAAATTCCCCATACGTGCACGTTGAAGAAAGTATCCTAAGGTCCGATCACAGGTTTAGGAAGCGTTCACGATTTTACGGTTATCGCTAACCCGCAAACTTTGCACTATTGAATTGGAACATCCGGGGCTCCGATTCAGAATTCGTGAAGTCCCATACGGTCCTAGGAACACCTAGAACAACATATTTTAACTCGGGAAAGATCTAACGGTCGGAATCTATCGAACCCGGATAACGCACAATATGCGAAAATCCGTTCGATAGTCAAACGACATCCGAATTGAGATCCGCGAATTCCTACACGCTCGTGACAACCTAAGGATCTCATCGGGTTAATTAGCAGCCTCACCAGACTTGCCCACGCGCCGCCACACGCGCCGGCAGCGCGTGGGTGTGTAGAGTAATTTCCGGCGACGGAAAAACTCCACACCCGAGCTCACCCTTCCTACCCTAGCTTCTACTCGAGGTCAGGATCACTTTCTTCAACTACGGGGAGGCCCAATTCGGGCGGCAACTGGCCGGAATTTCAGTTTGAAATTCGGCCCAAACCCTAGGTTTTCCTAATCGGTTTTCTACACTCACAATCGATCCAAACCTATACCAACATCAGCTAGAACTCGTAAAAAGGAGGAGAAACCATACCTCAATCACCGAGTTTGGGCGGCAGAGGCGACGGCGCGACGGCGAGCAAGCTCCGGTTCGAACCAGTCGAGCTCGCGGCCGGAGTTCGTGGTTTCCGACGGGGAAAACGGCCTAGGCTTGATCGGGACGTCGAGGCGGATCGATCGGGACCGGTCTCGGGTCCTGCCGTGGCCGGAGCTGCGCGAACCGAGGAGAGAGAGGGTTGACGTCGGGGAGAGAGAGAGACTGAGGAGAGAGAGAGTGTCGCGCGAGAGAGAGAGAAAGCTGAGGTGAAAATCTGATTTTTACCAAACTTTTTGAAATAATTACAAGTTTGCCACTGGAAGTATTTTGCCCGTAACTTTTTCGTTACAACTCCGATTCAAGCCTACCGCCTGTCTACGAATTCGTCTCGGTACCACCTACCCAAAAATACCATCCACGGTCCCAAAATCCTTCCGGATAAGAAAGTGACCAATTTACCCCTACCCCAAGGGTAAATTCGTAAATTTAATTAAATCGATTAAAATAAACAATTAAATTTGGAGTCGGGGTGTTACAAGAATACCTGGTATTTCATCCTACTCCATTTCACCCTGTTATTTTGCAGGCTACTTTTCCTCGAATATTTGGCCATGAAGCAACAGGGTGAGTTATTTCCCTATTTTTTTCATCTACTTATATTTTATATTATAGTACTAGCTATCTTATGTAAGATTGATAAACTACAGCATAATGCACAAGTGGTTTCCAATTATCATACCATAAAATTGTTTAGTCAATTTCGTAGTTAATTTTTTATATTCTAGATGTATGCCTTGCTTGTAACATGTGTTGAGCTAAATTGGACCTTCCATTGGATGCTCAGGTTTGGGTTAGAGGTGATACTTGAGGTAGAGAAGTGAGGACAATGCTTGGCTCCTCACTGGTGAGGAAGAACTTTTTCCTTCCTACTGAGGTGTCACACTCTCCATTTTCTCCTATTATCTTTGCAACAACAATTTTATATGGTACTCCCCACCATTTTCAACAATTCATGCTTTTAAATTGGTGATTACCTTCATCCACACTGGTGAAGAGCCAAGCATTGTTCTAGGAGTGATACAATCATGTGTGTTGAAGATAACCATGTTATACTGAACTGTTGCTTTTGTGATACACTACAGCACCAAAACTTATTTCCTTAGGTTTGAAGTAAAGGACAGTTTCACTTGTATAAGAAATACAAAAAGGCGTAGAGAAAATATCAATAAGCTTTGAATGGTTTGTAGGGTGAGGATGATCAACTACTCCACAGTGCTGTGATATTATATTATTATTGCTGATTTGCTATACTTCTTTAGGTGATATAAGTTCCCAATAGCTATTTTTCAGGATTGTCGAGAGTGTTGGGCAGGGAGTTACAGAGTTTACTGAAGGGGACCATGTGCTAACAGTCTTCATTGGAGAGTGCGGGAAATGCAGGCAATGCACATCAGGTAAAAGCAACATATGTGAAGTACTGGGGCTGGAAAGGAGAGGTGTAATGCACTGTGATCAGAGGACGCGCTTCTCCATAAATGGGGAGCCCATTTATCATTATTGTGCAGTTTCAAGTTTCAGTGAATATACTGTGGTGCACTCGGGATGTGCTGTCAAAATCAGCTCAGTTGTGCCTCTGGAGAAAGTATGCCTTCTCAGTTGTGGAGTAGCTGCAGGTAGAGTTTCAAATCATGATATTGCCATCAAATCACATGATACCATGACCATTTATTCTTTCATTGTATTTATGTAAATACATGCATATGATAAATGCATACATACATATATAGCTCAGATACGCTATACAGGTGTAGCTAGAAATTATTGGTATTGGGTAGAAGTTTCTTTGCGGTGACCAAACTAAATGACCTGAAAATAGAAGTTTAAATACTAGAATGTGAATGAGAATCAAATAGTAATTTCGAGTGGGAGCATAAAAAAGCTAAAGCACAAATAATCACTGATGTTTGTAATAATGCACTTGCCCTGCACATGGGTGTATAATTTGGTTCGCATATGCAAGTTGGTGTTTGTCTGTGTTCATGTTGTAATAGAGGAATGAATTTTCCGTTAATGATAAGTTTCTTCACAATTAAAATGCAAGGAATAATATAAAAAGGCTTCCTTTGTTTTGGAGGTGATGGGGGATAGGGAGGAGCAGAAGAAAAGGAATCGGATAGCCCTCACATGCCCCTGCACGTAGTCACATACATATGTAATTGCAATTCTTGATCAAGGAAAAACGTTGCTGACATATGTTGACATATTTTTAGGCTTGGGTGCAGCTTGGAATGTTGCTGATATATCTAATGGATCAAGTGTGGTGATATTTGGTCTTGGGACCGTAGGCCTTTCTGTAAGTGCAGAGACTTGTTAACAGTTTTCACTTTTCAAATATGACAGCAGCATGACTTAAACAGTAATGATTTCTTGTATGATAGGTTGCACAGGGTGCTAAGCTTAGGGGAGCATCTCAAATAATTGGTGTTGACACTAATCCTGAAAAGGGTGAAAATGGTATTTTTTTTATTTTCTTTTTCTTTTTCTGTCTGGAGTTCTATGGTACAAGTCCCTAATGTATTTGTTGGTAAAGAAGTGCTCTTATTTGTACAGCAAAAGCTTTTGGAATTACAGCATTTATCAACCTTCATGACAGCAAAGATCCTATTCAACAGGTAATGTTGAAATAAACAGAAACAACCATATTCCCCTGCTGCCCTCCCAAGTGAAATTTATTATGAAAGAAATAAAAAGAATTAAATAGCCAGCATAACTGATGCCGGATTTGGTGGTAAATTGAATGAGGTGATTGGAATTTCTGTCTCATTGGTGATATAGTGAATCTTATAATGCAACAGTGATATGTGTAAGGAACCATGATGAATGAACTTGAAGTCATTTAGTTTGAAATTTACATATAAGCTAACTTTCTTTCAGGTTATTAAGAATCTGACAGGTGGAGGGGCTGATTACTCATTTGAATGTATAGGTGACACTGGAATGGTAACTACTGCTTTGCAGGCATGCTGCGATGTAAATTTCTCATATCTCAGTGTTTTTCTTTTTCCCCTAAGCCTATCTCATATTTATTTTTGTGTATGTGATGAGTTCTTATTTATTGAACTTCACTCATTTGTATCTGGCGTTTCTTTGAAGGGATGGGGGTTGACAGTTACACTTGGTGTGCCAAAAGTGAAGCCGGAGGTAACAGCTCATTATGGAATATTTCTTACTGGAAGAACATTGAAGGGATCTCTATTTGGAGGATGGAAACCTAAATCTCATCTCCCTTCATTAGTAGATATGTACACAAAAAAGGTAATACTAACTAAAACTTCAATGAATCTTCAATAAGTCCAATCTCCCTTCTAATATTAAGTGTCCTTTTCCCTCCCATTGTTGTAAAATTTCGTGTGTCCTCATGTAGCTGGAAAATCTACTGACAATGTTTAGTCCTAGTTACAAGAATGCGATAGGGCATGCCCAAACAATTTATCATGTCTTAGTTTGATAAATGTCTAATGTACAAACTTATCAAATCATCTTGTTTGAAGTAGTAGGGTTATAATCTGAATTTCGCTTAGTATCGAATTCTTAGGTTGAATTTATAAACCATCTAGAACAAGTTCCTCCTAATCCTTCTCACTGCTATTTCTTCTGTGTTAAACTATTTCTTTCTTCAGCTTTAAAGGTGTGTATGCTAAGAAGGCATGCCAATTTGCAGCCAGTATGATGCTAAATTCTTTTGTTTTATTTCATGTTAACCGTTGATCTCTGTTTTAAACAGCTAACATGTTCCCATTGACCGATCATGTTTATTCTTCTAGTTTAAGAAAAAAATACTTACTTGTTACATTTTTTTAATCCACAAAATAAAATGCACAGCCTGTTTGAATTCCAAAAAATCTACCTGCAGGAAATCCAAGTCGACGAGTACATAACACATAACCTGCCATTTGAAGATGTCAACAAAGCTTTCAACCTCATGAGAGAAGGGAAGTGTTTGCGTTGTGTCATCCACATGGCAAAGTAATTTCTCTTTTTCTGTCATATTGAAGTTGCCTTGCCTGGATACACGTGAGAGAGTTAATTGTACAATATTGTTCTGATAAAATAAAGTAAGTTTCATCTGAATTCTGAAAGTGGGTTTATGGAGTAGGATCATCTGTAACACCCCGACTCCGAATTTAATTCCTATTTTAAATTAAATAAGTGAATTTACGAATTTACCCTTAGGGTAGGGGTAAATTGGTCATTTTCTTGCCCGGAAAGTGTTTGGGGCAGTGACTGGTATTTTTGGGTAGGTGGTATTGAGACGAATTCGTAGACAGGCGGTAGGCTTGAATCGGAGTTGTAACGAAGAAGTTACGATCAAAACACTTCCAGTGGCAAAACCGTAATTATTTCGAAATTTGGGTTTAAAATATCTGACTTTTCTCTCTCTCTCTCTCTCTCTCTCTCTCTCTCTCTCTCTCTCTCTCCCGCGCAGCTGAACCCCCTCCCCCGTTTCAATTTTTCGCCAGATTTCAGACGGCGAGAACTTCGCCGTCCGACCTCCGTTTGAGGCGCCGTTTCTTGCAAAAGCTTGATCTCTTCCTCCTCTACCCAGCCCACCCCTTTTCTCCGATCGAAAACCCAGCAAACGGCGGTGGCGACGACGTGAAAATCAGCTGAAACTGCCGACGTCGCCGGCGACGTTTCCGGCCATCTCGAGCTGCGCCGTCGCTTGGAACAGGTAGCTCTCCTTCCCTTCTAGCTGTTTCCTAGGTTGTGCGATGACGATGTCGACGGTGGTTGCCGGATCGAAGCCGTGAAGTTCCGGGTAAAACCGTGAGTTTTCGACGCCGATTCCGGCCACTTGCCGTCCGAATTGGACCTTGGTGTAGTTGAATAAAGTGTTCCACTCGTCGAGTAGAACCTGTAGCCGGAAGGGTGAGCTCGGGTGTGGAGTTTTTCCGTTCCCGGAATTTCTCTACACACCCACGCGCTGCCGGCGCGTGTGGCGGCGCGTGGGCGAGGCTGGTGAGGCTGCAAATTAACCCGATGAGATCCTTAGGTTGTCACGAGCGCATAGGATTTTGCGGATCTCAATTCGGATGTCGTTTGACTATCGAACGGATTTTCGCATATTGTGCGTTATCCGGGTTCGATAGGTTCCGACCGTTAGATCCTTCCCGAATTAAAATATGTTGTTCTAGGTATTCTTAGGATCGTATAGGACTTCGCGGATTGTGAATCGGAACCCCGGATGTTCCGATTCAATAACTTAAAGTTTGTGTTTTATATTAACCGTCCGATTGTGCGATCGTAAGCGATCTAACTGTCCGTTTCGGACCAAACTTGCGAGACGGGTATCTTAGACCTTGTGGAACCTTTAGGAACTTTCGGATTGTAAAATGGAGGTCGTGGGTCCCGTGGGTCCCGTGGGCCCGGTTGACCCGAATTGGGAAGTTTGACCGTCGGTTGACCGAGTGTCTCCCGAAGCTGTTCCATCGTCCAAATTGGGTAGTTGGACCTTAGAACGTCGCGTTCCTAGTACACTTACTAAGAACCTGGGAAATTAGGATATTTAATTCAAAGTACTCGTTCGAAACGCTTCGTATTAATCTCGTGTACGTATTCTGAATTAGGTACTCCGACCACACATACGCAGCAGGCGGGACCCTCTCAGGGTCAAGCAGCGTGGGACTACTTGTGAGTGGACTTTGTTTTCAAATCTTATGCATGGTTTTATTAATGAAAGATTTATGCATAATGTTTTAACGATTTATTGAATATATTATATTCATGGGTTGAATTTGATGTCTATATAGCGCTTTGGCATAGTTGGGTATCGAAAGTATATTTATATGGATTTTGGGAAATATTATGCATGATGTTTTAAATGGTATTTTTGGATATATTATTTATTCAGTTGTTGAAAGGGATATTTTTATGAGGCATTGAAAATATATTTTGGGTTTTAACATATTTGAGTATCTTGAGTATGAATATATGGATTTGAGGATTTCTATATATATTTGGTTATGTGCGAGGTACTTGGGTTGTTGAGATGAGATTGTGGAAAGTGGTGAGTATAGAATGTCAGTTTGGTGTGCTATAAGCACTACCCTATGTACCTCCCCTGATTTGGAACTTGGATATGGATACTTGAGATACTTGGAAGAATCGGAACCCGGGGCATCCTTGACGGGATGTTGCTGTAGACCCTTGATTGGGTAGTCTGCGCGCGTAGGACTGATCACAGACATACGGGTTTTGAGGTTATCGACGGTACGTGCTGGCTGAGAGTTGGTCCCCCAGTTGGACGGCTCGTTCCCTAGTCACATGGTGGATTGAGGACTCATCATGAGGACTCTGCCAGGGTGACTAGTCAAACAATCCCCCGGTTGGATTGTTTCCCCGGTACAACTAGGTGATGGTCATATTTATATTATATATATCTCTTATATTATATATTTATATATATAATCCATTCATTTATGTTTTTCGGTGAGGATACTTCTTTGCCGGTCGTGCCAATGGGTACGCTTTCGAGAGTTTGGTTGTGGGACTTATAAGTTTTGGATGGTGGGTTTTATAAAGTGTTCTTTTTGGATTTTGGACTTGGCATCTGGTATTGATTTGTTTTTATATATTATATATATTATATTATATATATATACTTGAGTATGAAGGTTTTAAGATGCATGGAATTTCTTGCATGGTTTTCTAAACGGTGGGGTTATATTACGTTGGTTTACACTGAACTGAATTTATTTTTGTCCACTCACAATTTTCTGTTTTGCGCCCCCCAGCCAGTAGTTGACTGAGCTCCGCAGCAGAACCGGATCGTGCGCTTCCGAGCCTTGAGCCTTCGTAGGATTCTTTCTTCATGTTATTTCCTTTGAACTCTGTTTTGTTGAAATTGAAGTTCTTAGACATGCTCTGTTATCGCCCTGTTAGGGTTTGATTTGTGAGGCCTGAGGCCATTTCATTGTAAATTGTTTGTTCGTTTTAAAGCATGCTGCTGGTTGGGTTTGTTTTGTATTTTGTTGCAGGTTGAAATTTGTTGGGTTTCTTAAATTTATAGGGGGGACTCTGCCAAAATTTTGGTAAAGAGTCTCGGTTTCTAGTAAGTGGGCCCGGCATCGGGGTGATGTCGGAACAAAGACGGGGTCCGCTCCGGTTTCCGGGAAATTCCGGGGCGTGTCCTGTCAGCTAAACTGTCACACCCCGGACCGGCTCCGCCGTAGCGCGATATTGTCCGCTTTGGGCCTGGCTACATTCTCACCAGCCCGCACGGTTTTGTTTCTGGAGCTCACGAAGCAACTTCCCAGGGTGGTCACCCATCCTGGGATTGCTCCAGCCTCCAACTCGCTTAACTTCGGAGTTCCTACGAACCCGAAGCCAGTGAGCTCCCAAAAGGCCTCACGCTATGAGGATGCGAGGTGTGCCATATAAGGCACATCACCCCCTCTCCGTTTGGTCGATGTGGGATCTCACAATCCACCCCCTTAAGGGATCCGACGTCCTCGTCGGCACACTCGCACCACACGGCAGAGTGGCTCTGATACCAAACTGTCACACCCCGGACCGGCTCCGCCGTAGCAGGATATTGTCCGCTTTGGGCCTGGCTACATTCTCACCAACCCGCACGGTTTTGTTTCTGGGAGCTCACGAAGCAACTTCCCAGGGTGGTCACCCATCCCGGGATTGCTCCAGCCTCCAACTCGCTTAACTTCGGAGTTCCTACGAACCCGAAGCCAGTGAGCTCCCAAAAGGCCTCACGCTATGAGGATGCGAGGTGTGCCATATAAGGCACATCACCCCCTCTCCGTTTGGTCGATGTGGGATCTCACATCATCTGTGGGCGATCTACTGGAAGCTCAAGCCTATCTCACATAACCAGCCGTATTACTTGTTTGTTACCATGTTAAAACTATTCTTGAAGTACTTGTATTTTCTATTTTGGCCCTCCCAACTTTACAATTCTAATTCCGCCTCTAGAAGAGGGGTTGTGTCCTCCTCCTCCTCAGTATGTATACAAAAAGTGAAAGAAGTACATATGGAAGTGATATTCCAAGCACCTCATGCACTACTTGAAATGACTCAGTGCAATTTGTAGTGGACTATCTATTTTTAAACTCTAGAATACTACTTCGATGTGGAACTAATGACACTATGGCTTGTATCAAGCCAACTACACCAAATCTTTCAATATGTATACACTCATATTTAGGTACAATATTTATCTACTTGTTTCAAAAATTACTAAGCAGGCTTGATATTTGATATTTGACGGGGAAAAAAAGGCTAGAAAGTAGAGATTTATATGAATCAAGCAATAAAAACAACATACTTATTTAAAAAAATTATACCAAATTAATTGAATTAGAAACAAACTTAGTTAAAAACTTTATACCAAAATAATAGAATTAGAAACAAACTTATTTAAAAACTGTCATTAGTTTCTTGTTGACCGAGGGGTTATTAATTATACCAAAAATAGCACACACAGTTTTTGTATGGTTTGCAGGTTTAACCTAGCTAGAACCACAACTCTTAGTTAAAATGAAAACCTACCCTTCTTAACTATATATGTAGATGTATATACCGCGTAAACAGTTGGAAGACTTCAACCTGAGAACTTATTATACAGTTGGAGGACTAACTATCATTATATAAATCTCCCCATTCAACCCATTTCCAACACCCAAATTACTACCCAATCCAATCTTTTCTCTACACTAAAAGACCAAAACCCTTATTCTCTTTGTGTAAAACCCCCAAGCTGACGCAAAAAATGCCTGGGAAACGCCCGCGCTTTGTTCGTTCCTCAACCAGCTTTTACGACTTGAGTTCTCTCCACGAGCCCCTGCCGCTGCCACCGCCGGAGCAGCGGCTGCAGATGAAGCCACCGCGCTATCCCAAGAAAGTTCCCATGGAAGAGGATGATGCGTCTCCACTGGCATGGTCGCCCAATATGGAGAACGGCCAAGGGCAGACTGGCAATTTCCTTGATAGATGTAACTATTGCAGAAAGATCCTTGGCGAGAAAGATAACATTTATATGTACAGGTACGCCTAGTTGTATATAGCTCCGCCATTTACATATTGAATTAAGGCACCCCTTTCTTGACAAATGTTGATACATCTGGTTCTTTTTTGAAAGTGATGTAAATGGGTAGTTGAATAGTTGTTTGTGTTTGGTTGCTGAGAAAATCATGGAAAAAACAATATGTAATCACTAGAGCATAGATTCTACGTATAACAGTCTTTCCACGTTGGCTAATTTTCTAACAAATTATGGAGAATAATGATAATATTAATTGTTGATGTGACTATTGCAGTTCGTTGCGGGCATTTTGTAGCCCTCAGTGCCGTCACAGACAAATTGTTGTGGACACGGTCAGGGGAAAGATTGTGTACCAGTCGACCACAGAAACCGTGGCTTGGCAGAGGAAGATGAACAATGTGATCAATCAATGAGGAGTCTTCAACAATGAAAATAGAAAAGAGCCATAGCTATAGCGAATAGCACTACATTTGCATGCATGGCTGTCCATTTTTCATGATAACCGTGCCTTTTTTTTTTTTTTTTTTTTGGGGGGGATAAAATTTCATCAAAATTTAGTTAAAACGAGCTACAATTTGCTTATTAATTCACGATTCATGTGGTTAGTGAACTTAGTTCATCGCTCGTGAAAAAAGGGATTCATTGGAGAAGTCGTTTTGAATTGGCTATCTTAATTGGGCTTTGTCCAGTTGTTTATAATTCAAATCCAAAGTAAGTGCAGGCGTGATCTTGCAGTACATAAGCCCATATACCAAAAGTTGAGATATTCTTTTTAAAACTCAATAATATAAACAATAGAAGCTCTCCACCTTTTTTGTGTGTTGAAAATACTAAAACATATCTTAATCAAGTCCAATTAGCGTTGCAACAACCAGTCACATGACCTGCAAAACATAGAGTGTAAAACAGGGGAGAGAACAGCACATAGCGCTTAGAAAAATACACTGGTCATGGATCATTCGTGCTTTTGTAAGAGTTTCTACGAGTGTATTTCATGTTTGAGCTCACCAAATCAACACAACCATATTTGTGTCGTTTTATTCAACATGCATAGAAAAGACACCTTTAAAAACTCCCTACAAAAGCACGATTGATCCATGGATGGATAGTAGTGTAGGGGTTTTTCTTGAGTGAAGCTTTCACAAGAAAATGGTTTTGCAGACTACGTCAAAACTTTGGTTGCATCAAGAATTCCTAATCATCTTCAAGTCTTGGTGGACTTTTTAGACCCTCTTGTTGCGGATTGCATAAGCAAGAGCATGAGAGTTGATATACTTATCTATCACGAATTTGATTGACTAAAATTTTTAATTCATAGGACTAAGCAAGGGACTTGAGAACATGTGCTAATTTGAAAATAGTCCGTATCTTGCTTAATTACAATATTAATTTCTAAGCAAGAATTTATCAAAATTAAAGAATTCAGCCCAACTAATGGAATTTCAATGACTTTGGTTAACTTGCACTTCAAAACAAAATCTTACCAACAAACCAAATACTATACTATATACCAATAAATATAATTGAACAGATCAAGTTGATGAAAAGGAGCATTTTAGGTTCAAATGACAATGCAACTTATTATTTCTTTACTAGAAAGGAAATTCCAATCACTTTTTAAACACGTTGCTAATTATTACACTAAAAATAATAACAGCAATAATCATATATAATGCCATTGCAATTCTTTAATAATAATAATAATTTTTTTTTTTTTTTGAAAAGGAAAAAGATTAGGATATTAATTCCATTACAAAAAACATAGCACGTAGAGTCATTATTTGTGTCTACTCCATTGGCAATCGTTTGTAATGATATTCTACTTGAATTCATCCATGCTATCAACCTCCACAATAATAACCACAATAATTAAATACCCAAAAACAAAAAAAATAAAGTAAGAACGAAAGAAAGAAAGAAAAGGGTAGCTGTCTAGCAAAAAGCAAAGCTCGATCGAACCCTTTTCGAGTAGTCAGTGTGGTGCCAAAGTATAAGCCCAAAACCTACAAAAGTAACAAAAACTATATATCTGCTCTCTCTCTCTCTCTCTCTCTCTCTCTCTCTCTCTCCATCATGAAAATGCCCAAGCATATATGCATACAAGTTGGATGCAACCAACAGCTGCACAAAACAGGTCCATTTCAGAGAATTTTCATGGCCGTGGCCCATGGGATATGGAAAGCATGCAAAAATAACAGTACCAATATCAGTAGTACTTTCTGACGATTGAATTGATCATCAAGCACAGGTCCACTATATATATGTTCAAAATCACTATTATGTCATCAAGGGCGCGAGATTGAAAATAATTGCGAAACTGCTAAAAATATTAAGTAATCCTATGATTTGTAGGTTTTTTTTTTTTTTTTTTCCTGTCAGGCCTATGATTTTTAGCATGAAAATACGCATTTTTATGGACATTCTTATTTCATTGGTGGGTACCTCTCTAAGTAGATGGTGCACCCATTTTTGAGCCTGATTTACAGATTATTTATGTGTATGCATGTACAAAAGTATATGCGGATTATGTTATAAATTGAATACCAATTAACCCACTTTATTTCTTCTCTTTTTACATTTGATTATTGAAATCAACTCACAAATTATTATTTTTTTGAATAATTAAAATCTCACACTAAAAAAAATCTTCAGTATATATATAAAGAACCTACAAGGTTTTTAAAATAAAGAAATGGTTTCTTTTGATGGTGGAATCATGGCCGACAAGGGCATCATCAAGTATAAAAAGCTATTTTCTTTAAAGCTACATATGTTCCAAACTTTGACATGGGTGGAGGAATATAATTAGTAGTTTTTCCTTTCCTTTCACTTTGAGCTTAGGTGGAAGCTTACATTTTCTCCCACCAAATGATGGCAGACAGGAACACATCTTATGAAACTTCAAGGGTGAAATTTATAAGGAGATTTTAAACATTTCTTGGTGGGGTTATCATGTTCCCAATATAAGCTCAAAAGATAGCCCAAAAAAGAAAACAGTGAAACAAGATTTTGTGTAACCTAAAGTTGGAATATATGGGGTAGGATTTAGATATATTAGAGGATCCTTTTCCAAAGTATTCCTTGTTTATTGTTGGCAATGTGCTAACATCTAAATCACATCATCATCTCTCTCTCTCTCTCTCTCTCTCTCTCTCTCTCTCTCTCTCTCTCTCTCTCTAGCAACATAAGAAAACACCTCACCCCCACACATTCAAATCCTTCAACAGAAAACAAATTGGTTAACCTTAAAAATGTTAAGTATATATATAATATGTCAACAGAGTCTAGCCGAGTGTAAAATGATCTTGATTTGTAGATCAATAGTCTCAGGTTTTGAATTCCAATAACACCTAATTAGTAGTGTGCATGTGTGTGAGAAACTCACTCCCCCTTTTAATTTAAACTAAGAGTATATATATAATATATTGATCTCTTCAATCGTTGCTAACTAGTTTTGAATTAGATGCTCTAATTTTATCAAAACAGTGCGCATATGCATGCCAACATGACTAGCTCAGACCATCAAAGTAAATTAGGTTGAAGTAGCATATCAAGCCACCAACAAACAAATTAAAGCTTAGTTAAGAAGAGGCCGGGAATCTGGTAATTATGCTTTCAAGTTAATGAAAAAAAAGCAATTAGTTTGGTTGATTGATGATTAGCTCATACCAGAAAAGAAAACGATGATTAGAAATTTACAAGGCCTTTTAGGCTTACAAAACTAAAGAGTAATTGATTACGTATACAGGTATCATCATATTCAGCCCAACAGCTGATTTCTATATAATTAGATAAATTAATGGTTCATATTAATTCGGCAAATTTTATTCAAATTAATGAGTAAATACCGATTTTGGCACAAACAATAAGATATATATATCTAGCTTATAAAATAAGATATGGAAAGGAACATTAATGTACTGTCTTCTATGCTTCCGAATATATTTCAACATTGAAAGGGAAATTTCTGATATCTGAACTAATAATGTCAAAACATTCAATACATGCAACCTAATTTCCAGGATGCTTATTATAAAAATAAAAAGAAAAAATTCTATAATTCAAAATTTTGTGGTGGTGGTTTTTTTTTTTTTTTTTTTGGGTCAAAGGAATGAAGGGGAAGGGGGTTTACTCACACATACACGAGTGCATAGGAGTTTCAAACCAAAAACTAGGGATCATCACTTGGCCCTGGGCAAAGTGGGTAGCCCAAGGCCCGATGGACCAATGCTCATCCCACTCTTGATTTGGATAGGACTTAGGCTTAAGATTTTAACTCTCGGCATATGCCCACGGCCCAGCCAGCCTAGGCCCATTTAGGCTCCGCCCGTCTCGACTCTTGTTTTACAATCTCTAACATTATTTTAGACTTAATCAAAATAATGTAATATGTAGGATAAATTAATTAATAAACTTCTTATTTTGTTATATAAATTTGTAACAAAAACTTATAAACACTAGTACATTTTACTCTTTGCGCGATGAAGAACAAAACGTCACGCAAAGTCTCATTTTGTCGCACTAACTTCAGCGCGACAAAAAATTCGTCGCGCATATTCCGTCGCACGAAGATCGTGAAGAAAGCCTTTGCGCGACGCGGTATAACCATTCGTCGCGCAAAAACGTGCGACGGGTAAACCATCGTTGCACCAACGGTATGGAGACGGAACAACTGTTCATCGCATAAACTTTGCGCGACGATCAATTATTCGGCGCACATATCTTTGTGCGACGACAGGAATCGCACGACGAAAAATAGTTCGTCGCGCAAAACCTGTTCCGGAGACGTAGATGTTCGCCGCAGAATCATTCGCGCGATGAGAAAGCTTTCGTCGCTCATATATTTGCGCGACGAAAATCACTGTCGTCGCTCCAGAGTTGTTGCGCGACGAAAAGATTCGTCGCGCAAGAATTGTTTGCGAGACGTATGTATTCGTCGCGCAAGAATTAAAAGTAATAAAAAAGTTGATTTTTTTAATTTTTTTTGTTACATGCAGGTTTGCGCGACGAAATATTTGCCGTCGCGCAAACATGATATTACAATTTTTTTTTTATATTTTTTATAATTTTTTATTTTTTATTTTAAATAAAATTGGTTTTTTTTTATTGATTAAACAATGAAATTGCAATAAAAATAAATTAGAATAAAATTTTGTTATAAAATAAAATAAATGTATTACAAATAAAATAAATACACTAATCAAAAAATGAATCAAAATCAACCGAGTCGTCGCCAATATGCGGGTCGGAGGTCTGGGCGTTCACCGGGGCAGTGGTCTGGTGGGGATGCTCGGGATGGACGGGCTCAGAGGTCGGCGCATCAAAATGCGGGACTGGAATGCCGGACTGTGCGAGGGACTGCAGAATGGCCGACAACTTGTTCTCAAGAGTGGCCACATGTGCTGTCAAAGCAGTGACCTGACTGTTTGACTGCGCCGATGAACGAGGTCTAGGTTCCCTCCGCCGGGCATTCCCCATCCCTCGACAATATGTCCCCGCCCTCCTCCCGAGAGTCTGATCCAACGTCTCCGTCAAGATCTGAAATCCAGCATCCTGTGGAGGAGCCACAGACTCGATCGGAGTCTCGGGAGGAAGCCGGGAGGCGGACTCCTGAAGAACCAACTGGCTCCTCTCCACCATCGTCGTCTGTTGAACATAACATAAAATATAAATTAAAACATGCATATAATTGAATGCGTAACATAAGAATTAAAATTAAATAATACTTACATGAAGGGACTCGACCAATTCATTTCCGGGTCGAACATAAACGTCACCAAAGACGTCGATCTCTGGGAACTTGGACCCCTCCTAAATTGAACAAGAGAAGAAAAATATTAGTATGAAAAAAATAAATTAATAAAAATGACATTAAAAATGAAATAAAAATTTTGTGATTATTACCCGACGCCGTGCATCCATCCTATACGAAAAGGGTCTGGAGCCGGAATGGTGGAGAAGGGTCTTCTTCTTCCTATTACCCTTATTCACTTGGGCTTTATTATGTTATACAAAAAATGAAACGTATTAGTTAAAATATAAAAAATTAAATAATAATGAAAAAAAAAAATAAAATAAACATTAATAAGTAATAAGTAATAATTAAACAAATATAATTAAAAAAATACCACAAATTCGGGCGCTTGAAAATGAGCGCAGAGCCATTCCCAACTATCCTCCCGCCCCTCAAGCTCCTTCGGGCAACCCTCCTGAAGAGCGACTTGCGGATCATCAAAGGCCTGAAAATGGTGGTGCAAGTCGCTCTTCCACTGCTTGTACCTCTCAGCGAAGAGTCTGTTGACGTACGTCAGCGACTCTTCGTCGAGATCCTCCAAGTTATAGTTCGTCTGCAATCAATTAATTAGATACGTTAAGTAATAGAAATATACACAATTTTAAAGAAAAATAATGAAAATGTAAGGTACATACCGACAACTGGCCGCGAACCTCCGCCTTGATCTCGTCAGGCATGACCCTCTAAGACTTCCATTGCATCGGGCAATGGGTCCGCACGACGTGGCCAATGTCGTGGGCCAAGGAGCTATGCAACTCCGCCGTCGGTGCAGCCCGATGGCCCTCGTCGTATCCGATGCTAATACGACTCTTGGTCACCCGGGTGACCTTCGCCGTCTTCAGCTGACGACACGGTCCCCGGGTGTTCTTCTTCGCTGCAAAGAAATAAGGTATTAATGTTAAATAAAAAAAACATTGTCAAATTTCAATATAAAATTAACAATACAAAAGTGTAGTTATACCTGGCTGTGATCCCGAGGCACCAGTACCGTCGGTCGATGTCGTGTCGATGGTGTCGGTGGGCCGGTGCCGCCGCCTAGCACTAACTGGCTGAGCGACGGATGACGCAGATGACGCAAGCGCCTGGGACGCCCCGGGACCAACCACCACGTGGTCCAGCAAAGCTGGAGCAGTGGCAGCAGATGCCGACTGAGCCAGGGGATCCGAACTCGGTGCAGTCGTCATCGACCTACCACGTCTAATCAAGTCTGACATCTGCACATATAATTTCATTCAGAATTTAAACTAATTAATTAAAAGCATAGCCTGACCTAGGGTTTGGAATTTCGGAGTATCCGGGGCTCCGATCAACGATCGGTCGAATCCTAAACGATCCTAGAAACACAAAGGTACAACTACGTGAGTTTCAGTTCGATCCAACGGTCCGAACATATCAAACCTAGAAATCGCACAATAGGCGAAATCCGATCAAGACTCAAACGGCAACCAAATTCAAATCCGAGCAAACCTACGCGCTCGTGAGAAACAGGGGATTGCTCTGGGACCCAATGCCCCACTGCCACAGTATCCCACCCGCCACCTCACGCGCCGGCAGCGCGTGGGTGTCCAAAGCGATAAAATTCGCCTGAAAATTCTAAAAACTAAGGGCCAGGGTTCCTACCTTAGGTTGAAAACATTAATTGGAGCCACTTTTGTTCTCGGACCTACCCCGAAAAATGGCCGAAAATGGCCGAATTTGACATTACCAAACCGGCCAAAACCTAGGTTTTAATTCGTATATCCTACAGCGAAAATTCAGTAAATCCTAACCAACCATCAGCTAGAGCACAAAAAATAGTCGAGAAATCATACCTCAGGCGTTGGAAATGGTGGCCAGAGGAGAGAGAAATCGCCGGCGAAGAATCGGGAAAAATCGACGAATACACGACGGCAGGGAGGCGGCTGAGGTGACGGCAGGGAGATGGCTGAGGTACGAACGGAGAGAGAGGGCGGAGGTGACGGCGGAGAGAGATGGGGAAGAAGGAGGAAAACCAGAAATGGGGAAGAAGGATGCTCGGGTCGTTTCTGCAGATTTATTCGACTTTGCGCGACGAATCTGAAAATCCGTCGCGCAAAATAACATTAATGAATCTTGCGCGACGACGTATCCGTCGCGCAAAATGGCATTAATGAACCTTGCGCGACGGAAATAACTTTGTTCGTCGCGCAAAACACATTCTGGCCGCCAAAATTTTGGGATTTAGGGTTTAGCGCGAGGCTGAAACTGAAGCCTTTTGCGCGACGAAGTAAGTAAGCGTCGCGCAATATAATCCTTGCGCGACGGAAATCACTCTATTCGTCGAGCAAAACACATTCTGGCCGCCAAGATTTTGGGATTTAGGGTTTAGCGGGAGGCTGAAACTGAAGGGTTTGTGCCTTTTGCGCGACGAAGGTATTAAGCGTCGCGCATTATTATACTTGAGCGACGGCACAATCTTTATTCGTCGCGCAAAACACTTCTGTCCGCCAAAATTTTGGGTTTTAGGGTTTGGCTGAAACTGAAGGGTCTTTGCCTTTTGCGCGACGAAGGCGTGTTATTCGTCGCGCGAGTTCAAGATTGTGGTTCGGTTGAAATTTTCGCTAAGTGTTCAGAAGATTGCGCGACGAATAGACTATGTATTGCGCGACGTTTTTGTTTTTTTCGTCGCGCTAGTTCAGATTTCATTCGGTTGAAATTTTCATTAAGTGTTCAAATGGGATGGAGGGGTGAACTGTGTGTCCCAGATTGCGCGACGAATGGAAACGTATCCGTCGCGCAATCTTTATGACTTTCACTTTGCGCGACGATAGGAATGTTATTCGTCGCGCAAAACCTAAACCCTAAAATGTAAACCCTAAACCCTAAGCCCTAAGCCCTAAACCCTAAACCCTAAAATAGTTTCAATGATCCAACCGACAAACTTATTTTTTTATACTTGGAGATCGTATACGCCAAAAATCAAAACGACCAAACATTCAGATATCAGAAAACGGGACAAAATATTTCGACGGTTATAAATGAAAAGTCATGATTTAACGGTTATTTTAACTCCGATTTTGATCATTTTTTACAACAACATTTGTTGACCCTATATGAATACAATGACTGAATTTGATCTTCAATTTCAGATTTTTACACTAGGGGATACCACATAAACGTTAAGTTACATTTTGACAAATGTATGAACAAATTTTTGAGTTTTTGGTGAATATATGATTTTGATAGCACACGCAGTCTACGAAACTAGTTTCAGTCATCCAGCCGTCAAACTTGTTTTTTTATAATTCGAGATCATAGACAGCAAAAATCGGCCAAAAAAAACATTCAGAGATTAAGTAACGGGGTAAAACTTTTCGACGGTTCTAAATAAAAAGTGATGATTGAACGGTTATTTGAACTCCGATGTTGATGATTTTTTGCACCAACAGTCCTACACTCCATATGAATACAATGAACTACTTCGATCGCCAATTTTAAATATATATGTGTGTATATATTATACTATAACGTTACCTAATATATATTTGCGCGACGAAGTTCTTCTTATCGTCGCGCAAAAACACCATACGCGACGCATATGTATTCGTCGCGAAAACTATTGCGACGAGGTTTGTTCGTCGCGCAAAATTTACGCGACGCATTTTATGCGTCGCGTATGGTATTTTTGCGCGACGATAAAGAGACTTCGTCGCGCAAGGATTTGGCGCCATAACTCCCCCTTTAATTCAAATTGTGTATGCTTTGTATTTTTTGGAAAGGTTTTGTATTCATCATTTTTTATGCTTTGTATTTTTTGGAAAGGCTTTGTATTTCTTCATCAAAACCAAACTAAATTGATAATTAAGATTTGAATCGACCGAATTTATCGGTTTGACTAGATTGATGCCACTAATCATGAACCAAAGTGAAGAAAAATAAGTGGCACACAGCTAATATTGGAGAAATAACTTAAATTTTCTGTTTAAACATGAAGAAATAACTATATCTCAAAAGAAAAAAATAATAATTGAAGAGGCCTTAAGGCATGAATAAATAAATAAATAAATAAAAACCAATCAACAAGCATGGGGTCGTAATAAGTATTGACTAAAGTATTGACTAAAGTATTGACATTCCAATGAAGTTTGTGATGAAATATGGAGAATGAATACAAAACTACATATGGACAACTACATATATTCAAAGATTTGTATTACACAAAATGAATACACTAACATAATAAATTTACAAATAAATTCATTATTCATCATCTGAACTATAATAACTTTCGTT